>NC_092055.1:122489483-122795788 GCF_003086295.3 Arachis hypogaea | reverse complement strand
AAGTCTAGCTCTTTTGGTGATGAACTTGCATCCGTAAGTGAATTCTCTGAGATCGAAGAATCTTCCCCAAGTGAATATGAAGATGATGCAGAGGTAGATTTCTCTCAACCTCCAATCTATGACTCAAGTGATGAGGAAGACACCGAAGACTTTGACCAGGACACAGATACAATTGAAGATCTTTGCAAAGAAGTGGAGGAATTCACGGAAGAGCACAAAGAAACGGAACTTGCAGAACCACCAAAAACACCTATCCCAAGGCCATTACCACCTAATACAAGCTTCAAGTAGGTACAATCCTTAACTTATAACTTTACTTATTCACTTGAATATGGTTTGCTTGAAACAGATGGCCAGCTTAGAGCTCTCTGCAGCTTTAAGAGTAAGAGGGAAATGGCTCGTACTCAGAGCTGGTGCACAAGGTTCAATAAGGTTCCACGCTTCACCTCGAAGTACACGAATTAGTATCATGCTCAATTGCATGGATCACGGAGAACGTTTGGTCACCACGGTGAGATTCTACTTTTTAAACCACCCGGATGGAGGCATGTAGATCAAGACGGAGGCGGATTTAAAAGCAAGGCTTGGAATCCTGGAGTTTATTATGACATTTGTCATCCCGGGAGCCTGACAATATATTTGAAGTTGTTCGAGCTTCACATGCCTAGTTTGGGACCCCGGAAGCTATTGGCATTCCAAGCACTGGTGGAGATTTTTAGACGAATTTAAACATAAGCAACCATAACAGGATACTCCTCCAATGTCCAACTTAAGGACTTTAACTAAGAGTGCTAGGTGGGAGACAACCCACCATGGTATGGTCGCTTCTTTTTCAATTTATTTCTTATTAATTGCTTTCATTTTTCCTTTTTCATTTTAATTTATTAAACCTGGAATCATGCATAGCATTCATGTTAATCATTGCATTCTGCATTTTTCATGCATATATATATATATAAAAAAAAAAGGGGGTGCACGACGCGACCGCATGCCCCATGCGATCGCGTCATACTGCGAAAAACACCACCCGCGCTACCGCGTGACCCACGCGGCCGCGTGATATATATATCGGCGTAAGGATCCAATGAACAGAAAGTTAGGCTGGAATCGTGCGGCCTTGTGCGTTTTGCACAAATTTGCCCACGCGATCGCATGCCCAATGCGATCGCGTCACTTGCACAATACCAATCCCACGCGACCGCGTGAGCGACGCGATCGCGTCGCATGGATTGCACATCACCCCAAAAGGAGACAGAGAGTTGCGCTAAAATGGCGCTGGAGTCGTGCGTTTAGCACGAATTCCAGTGACGCGATCGCGCAACCCACGCGATCGCGTCACCCCTCTTTCCCCCCTCTCATGCGATCGCACGACCCACGCGATCGCGTCACTCCCATTTTCACCTCAACCATGCGACTGCGTGTCCCACGCGGCCGCGTGGATTCGAACATATAACCCCCCAGCCCGCGAACCCTATCAATCGCGCAGCCCCCCCACCCCCAACCATCTTCTCCCTCTCTGCTTCTTCTCCCTCCAACCACCACACACCACCACCCAGCCGCCACCACCCAGACGCCGCCGCCGTCCAGACACTGCCGCCGCAACCCCCTCCCCTCCCTTCTTCTCCCTTCTTCCTCTCTCCTCCCCTCTCCACTACCTTCTTCCCCGTTCCACCCCTCCCGCCTACCAGGTTCCGCAAAACGCAACCCTTTTTATCCGTTCGTCGTTTTTCTCTAATTTGTTTTTCGTTTCTGTTCATAATTAGGATAGATAGATATGCATGCTGTAGTGGATTTTTAGGTTGTTAGGTAGCTTAGGCTGTGGTTAGTGGATCTAGGTCTGTTTACTTGCACTGTTCCTGTTTCTGTTTTATCCTAACTGCAATTCTGCTGTTCCTGTGACCTCGTTCATATGCTATGATTTCTTGCTTTTGCTACTTGTTACTCTGAATTTTCCTGTTTCTATTAATTATAGGTAACTGCAGCAAGTTTTTAATTCATATGAACTGCTATGATTGCTGTTTATTTTCCGGGACAATCCAATTTTAGCCGGAATGCTGCCCAAATTTTTTTAAAATTGTTTTCATTCATGTTTTGGTTTGCCATTTCTGAACTCTGTTTTGCTCTGCTTTACACAAACCATTTCATGAATGCTATGGCAGACTTTCTTATCCTCTTTTTTTTCCTGGTTCATAAACTGCATTTGTGATTCACTGATTCCAATTTTTGCTTTCTTTATTTCTATTCGAATCAGCATCACCCTGTTTTCCTTGTTCGATTATGAGTACTTCTATTCTTACCTGTGAATCCTTGTTATATGGAATTTTTCTATGCCACTTACTTTAACCCGCACTTTACTAACTCACTAACTTTAATTTACTAATTTCTTTTTCAAATTCTAACCATACTAACCCTTTTAATCTCTTTTCTGATTATTTTCACTTTCCTCTAACTTTCTCACCATGGCATATTGATTATTTTTCTATTTAACATAAATTTAATCATATTTCATATACTCATTTTCCTTATTTTACTTCTCCTTTGTCGCTTTGAGTTTTCTTTGTTTAATTGCCTATTTTCTTTACTATTTTTATCCATATCCTGGTTTTCTGTTTTTCAAGATGTCTGCCTTACAGAGGAAAGGCAAAGGCAAGGCTACTGGCAAGCGCAAGCGAAGAGATTCCTCCCAGTCCATCATTGCTCTAATGCATGATTCTTCTTGGCGGGAGAAGAACTTCACACAGCAGGAAAAAGCTGACCAGCTGCTCCCTGTGAATGATCCCATAAAATTTGCAAACCGGTACTGTGAGCTGAAGTACCCGGCTTTTGCAAACTCCAGAAATCTATACCTGGAACGAACTCTGAAGATTCCAAAAGCCCTTCAGCAGTACACCACTGAGCAAATCAAGCAAAGGGGCTGGTTCTTTCTAGAGAGAACACTGACAGAGGTCAACGCATCTTGGGTCTGGGAATTCTACTGCAACTACTACCTCCCCACCCTAGATGCAGTGAACCTGAGAGAAAAATAAATTATGGTCACTGAAGAGGCCTTAGAGGACATTCTCCGGCTCCCAGCCAAGTCCGATCAGCCTGATGGTTATTCAAAGGCTGAGGAGGACATGCGTCAGATGCAGTTTGATTGGGATGCTGTAAAGGCACGGATAGCTCTCGACCCGACAGTCCCTTGGGAGATGGGTCAGGATACTACCATGCCTAGAGGGATCAAGAGAGCATACTTAAATGATGAGGCTCGGTTATGGCACCAGATCTTGAGTAATTATGTGATGCCGAGTACTCACGAGACGGAGATCCCGGCTGCTATGATCACCCTCCTTTGTTGTGTGCTGGAGGGTAAGGACCTTTATCTGCCACGTTTCATTCGGTACTATATGGCCAGGGTCCACGTCCGAGGTACCCTCCCTTTTCCATATCTGGTTACACAGCTTGGCCGTCGAGCTGACGTGCCATGGGAGGATGCCGATGAGAGACCACCAGCGGCGGATTGCAGGAAGATCATTCCGCACAGCCGGAACTTCTTAGCCCTGGGCCACAAACCATCACCATTCACTGCTACTAATGAGTCAGCCCCACCTCTGTTGGACCCTCTTCCTCCACTGCTACACCACTTACCACTGCACCTCCACCTGCCACAGAGCCCGTCTATCATCTGGTGCACCGCTTGTTTCGACGACTTGACCAGATGGAGCGTCGCAACAAGCGGCGCTATGAGCACCTAAAGCTGATGATACGATCCGGTGACATCTCCTCCGAGTCCGACACACCGTCCGAGGCATCTGAGGAGGAGGCAGATGCGCCCGAGGCAGAGACCCATCCCCAGGAGGCAGCACCAGCCGCACCACAGGCAGCGGTCCCACATCAGATTGAGGCTGCGGATCTTGAGATCCCGATCCAGTCAGCCCCGCCTCTACAGCAGCCAGACCCTCAGCCCACCACCACCACTGAGACTCCCGCTACCATCCCTACCAGTGATGACACCCCTTCACACCCGGCCTGATTGAGCATCGGGGACGATGCTTCCTTTTAAGTGTGGGGAGGTCACCATCTCTGGCGTTTATTTTGGTGAACCACTACATACTTTTTCTTTTATTTTGGATATTTTTCTGTTCTTTTTATTGTTATTTTCTGAGTACTTATACATTGCTTTTATGTATTTTTACTCTATTTTCTGCATTTTGCATCTTTAGTTCATATTTTAGCCATTTAGTTTATTTTAGTTATTTAAGTTTAGTTTGCAATTCTGATTTATTAGTGGATTAATTAGTATAGTTTACCCTTTTTTTTAGCATAAGATAGTATAGTTTAAATTGAAAAATATAAAAAGGAAGTAAGCTAGGAAATTGAACATAACAGATTTAAATCCACAAACCTTATATATAGCATTACATGATGTAGTTAAGCTGACAACATTTCATCAAGGAGGAACATTAAAACTTTAAAAGCTACCCTAAATAATTTTTTTATGAGAATAATGAGAATTTTTAACTAAACCTGCATACAATATATAAATGATATATGATGCTTGAGTTAAAGAACACACAGCCTGTGCGTCTTGAGCTTAATTGTATGGTTGCATTCAAACCATAATTTCATTTCTGTGTGTTTAATTTCTTTTTATTCTGATGTTCTTTACTTTGCTTTAATCTATATGTCCAATTATAAAATATAGAATAGGTACATACCAGGAGAATGATTGAGGCCATCATTTGATTTCAGCTCACTTACCCCAAATTAGCCTACCTTTTACATCACCCTTGTTAGCCCCCTTGTGCCTTTTAAAACCCATTTATTCTATTTAGCCAAATTACTAGCCTTAAGCAGAAAAACAAAAAAAAAATCACAAGTGAATCCTTGCTTAGCTTAAGATAGAAAATTATGAATAGAGTTAAATGTGGGAAACTTTTTGGGAACACGGATGATAGAAACAAAAGGTAGAGAAAGTAAAAGAAATAAAAACAATGAGCATGGGATAAAAATAAAAAGTGAAACATGAGCATGTAACAATAAGTGGGATAATATGGGAGAATAGGTAAAGAAGTTTTATCTTGCTAAAAATGTATGTTAGGTGAGATCTTAGTCTAATTAAGGATTCACCTATTAGCTCACTTAACCCTATACATAAATCCTTACCTTTACCTTGGCCCCATTACAACCTCAACTAAAGACCTCATGGCTTTTTGGTATGACTATATTCTATAATTGTTGATTGGTTAGATGAAGAACAAAGCTATAGAAAGTAAGAATAAAAAGAAAAATAGAGTGAATAAACCCAATAAACACTAAATGACTAGAGAGTAAACACAAAATTCAGTGAGGGTTCTATAACTCATCAACATATATCTGTGCTTATATTTACTAATTGTTTTGCAAGTTTGAACAATGTTTTCTTTCCCATCTCATTTGCTAAAATGCTTTATTATTTAAGGGTTGGCTATATATATATATATATATATATATATATATATATATATATACATGACTCCTTGAGAATGTGAATTAACTTGACTACATGTAAGCTTTATATATAAGTGAATAATTTAGAGTTGCATGATGCATCATTCATTTAGATAGTTGCATTTAAATTAGGTTGCATTGCATGACATTCCATCACTTTAACCTTAATTATTTACCTTGGATTTAGCATGAGGACATGCTAGTGTTTAAGTGTGGGGAGGTTGATAAACCCATATTTCATGAGTTCTTTTGTGCTTAATTTGAGTGATTTATACAATCCCTCACCTACTTATTCACATTAATTGCATGGTTTTACTTTCCCTTCCTTATTATGTCATATTGTGAAAAACATGTTTCCTAAGCTTTAAAAATTAATTATTTTAATTACCTTTATTTCCATTCGATGCCGTGATTAGTGTGTTGAGTAGTTTCAGATTTTCTAAGGCAGAATGACTTAAAGGATGGAAAAAGAAACCTACTAAAATGGAAGGAGAAAGCAAAACGGAGCTTTAAGGAAACTGGTATCCACGCGATCGCATGGATGACGCGATCGCGTGCCAAGCACGAATCAGCAGCGACGCGACCGCATGACTGACGCGACCGCGCGCCTTAAGCAGAACGCACATGACGCGGTCGCATGTCTGACGCAACCGCGTGGCAAGGAAAAGCTCCAAATGACGCGACCGCGTGACCCACGCGGACGCGTGACAGAGGCCACATATCAGAATTCACAGAATACGCCCCCAGCGAATTCTGAAGCCCTTTTTGGCCCAGATCCAAGTACAGACAGCATAGACCAGAGGTTATAAAGTGTGGGAATGCACCCATTCAAAGAGAGCTCGCATATTTTACTTTTCAATGATTTAGATTTAGTTGAGAGGGAGATCTTCTCTCTCTCTCTCTCTCTCTCTTCAGATTTAGGATTTCTTCTTGTTTTAAGAGTGACTCTCAATCCAAGTTTTATATTTCTTTGTTTTAAACTTCCCTTTTCCCTTTATTTATTTATTTCAGTATCTGAGTTGGCTATTTACCCTTATAATTGGATCTATGAATTCTTCCATGTTACAGATTGTTATTTGAATTAATGATAATTGAGGTATTTTCAGTTTATGATTGTTCTCTTTGATTTAAGTTACCATTGCTTCCCATCTAAGGATATTTCTATTATTCCAGTAATTTTACTTTTTTTCCTTTTAGTCCTAGTTAAGAATTCAGTAACTCAACAGTTATTTAACTCAACATAATTAATAATCGTTATCTTGCTAATTGAGCTGAACTTAAGTAATCCCAACCTTTTCTTAGGAAATAAATAGGATTCAAAGGTCAATTTAATTAATACCTTGACTTTCCTTTGCGCTAGTACAGGTTGATCAAGTGGAGTTTAGATTCAACTTTCATTATAGTTGAGAGAGATAACTACGTTGGACCTCCAACTTCTCTTACCTTGCCAAAAGTCTGCTTTACAGTATTTATTTATTCTAATTGCCATTTACTTTACTTGTCATTCAAATTACTTGCTTCTCATCTTCTAAACCCCGATTACAACCTTTATAGCCAATAATAAGAACATACTTCCTCGCAGTTTCTTGAGAAGACGACCCGAGGTTTGAATACTCGGTTAACAATTTCTAAAGGGGTTTGTTACTTGTGACACCCAACACGTTTGTACGAAGAGATTTTTGTCGGTTTAGAGACTATATCTACAACGCAACTGTTTCTATGAATCTCTTTACTGGTAAAAATCTCGACGTCAGGGACCATAGGTCGTCGACAATGAATTGGTTTTCTGGCTTTGAGCTAGTGAAAGAATTGAGGAATTCGACTAAACTACATCAATAAGTAAAAGGATTAGGATAGTAAGAAGTGTTATCATTAGTTTTAATGTCGAGAAGTAAGGTGATGAAGTAATAAAATGCATCAATAGCAAACATATTTTTTGGCTTAGATCAAGACAAAAGAGATAGTTGAATACCATCAATGGGAGTTTTTAGGATATCTGAAGATGAACCTATGAGTCGAGGCTCAAGAATGGCTTTTAACCACAAATTCACAACCCAGAGTGGGCCAAAATTTTGACGAATTTTGCTAACCACTAAAGACAGAGTTTCATACAATTGACCTAAGATAAAAAAGAAAGGTCAATATATTTTTTGTGGTGAAGCATGATGGCTAAAGGAAGGTAATTTCTCTTTTGGATCTGGATGGATTTAGGACAAAAGACAAAAGCATTAAGCCACAAAAGTAAAAAGGCTACATGCTCACTATTGGTGATAGGGTCTCCTTCAAATCCCATGTTGTTTCGGATAAAACCCAACAAAAAAGTCGAGTCAAAATTGATGTCGAAGACATTATCAGGATATTCGGTGGTCCATGACATACACTCCCCATCAGGAGGCATGCCAATCAGGGTGAACACTTCCATCAGGGTAGGACCCATCATCCTATAGGGAAATGAAAATTGTTGGTAGCTGAATACTAAAAGTACAAACTAGCTCCTAAGAGAGGTGCAGTATATGACAGGTCGAAGATTGCTAGTTTAAGAGCAGAAGTAATTCCTATTATCCTCCAAACAGATTTATAAGAAGGAGCTAGTCTCGACATCCAAGTCGAAAAAAGGGAGCATGACTTTTTAGGGGGAGCAAAATAGGTTGCCTTAACATTTTCACAGAAAATCAGAGGGAGATGTTCAAGTAGAGTAAGAAATAAAAAAGAAATGGAATCAATCTATTCTTAAGTAAAAAGAGATCCTAAAAATGAATATAGGACACTAATGACCTTAAAGGGAAGGAATACTTGGCTTCTCCAGAGTTCCATGGTTTTAACATCCGGATTAGTGGCTCTTAAGCTTCCATCTTCGTTATAAAATTGTGCCACATCAGCCATCAAAGGAGAAGGAGGAATAATTTGGAGTAGTAGCTAGTCACCATACCACTACCCATGTAGTCGGCTTCCCGGTAGTTTGTGGAACACTATTAGAATCGGTCTATCTAAATGGCCTATCTCCAAGATGTAATACCCCAATTACCCTAAGCCTTACCTCTAACAGTAAAGCAAAGGTTAATCAGAGGTTACGACAGTCCTAAGGCTTATACATATTTATATATAGAAGGAAATAATATATTCAAGAAACCTGATGAAAAATTAAGCTCAAAAACAGAGTTACAAAAGCCCGAAACGTTCACACGAAGCTAACGCACAAGACATAAGGTATAGATGCAAGAGAATAAAACATATGTATGTATATAGATATAAAGTATTATAATCATAGGGAACTAGCCGCAACTTGCGGAGTTTAAGCCGACTAGTTACAAATAGAAAAATACAAAGTTTTGAAGTTAGAACAGCTTACACAACTTATCTCTCAAATAAGCCTCTAAGGCCATAAAGTTAAATATACAACAGGTGAGAGAATACTATGGCGAAAGTAAAATAGAAATGAACAAGGAACGAACCATACTCCGCTCTGTCACCATATCCGCAATCTCACTGAAGTAGATTACGACCTGCATCTGAAAAAACAACAACAAAGTATGGAATGAGAACCGGAGGTTTTCAATATGGTAACAGTACCCAATGATGTAAGATGTAAGGCTCCGGGATGCCGAAAGCAATCCTAGAACTTCATATCACATACGGATATTCAAGCTTAGAACAAAATAAATAAATAAATAAATAACTTAAACCATAAACCATAAGCAGGATTATCTGACTTAGGGGATTTCTAACTAGAACTAGTCACACCACTGTATCCCACAGCCTTCGCCAACCGAACCTCCGTTCGATCCCATCGCCACCGCCTACCTAACCTCCTCAGCACCAAATAAACACAGATAATGCAAGCAAGGAAAGCACAGATAGTATTCATACATGTAACAAGTAAGTCAAGAAACAAGTAGGCATATTATACAATTAGGCAAACTCAAGTAATCAAAGCAAACAAGCATATAGAAGATGCATATGATGAATGCCTGTCCTATTGGCTCGTGATGTCACTTGTTGGTCCATAAATGCCAACCCCACACATCCTTTCGGATGTCGCCTTTTCTGCCACTTCCGAGGATATAGCGCCTGGCCCACTCTTGTTCCGAGGATATAGTGCCTGGCACACTATTATTCTGAGGATATAGTGTCTGGTCCACTCTTGCGGCAGAAAAGGAAAACAACAACAACATATAATTCATCACAAATCATTCCAAGGATATAGTGCCCGGCTCACCATCCACATCCACAAGTCCATCAATCTCAAATCATCATCATTTCTCATCTCAAATCACTTCCAATTATCAACTCTCAACATTCCAAGGGTATAGTGCCTGGCACACTCTCAACATCCATCATCAATTCATACTTTCCATTCCCAAACTCATCAGTTTATCAGTATCTCAATTCATTGTCAGCAATCACCCAGTTCACTACTCTACCTTCTCTCTCAACCAACTCTTCCAAAATACACCAGAAACCTAAACCTCCATTTGCTAACTTTCCAAAGTAAAACCCAAATTTAATCTTCTAGGACCTTTCCCATGTTCCAATGCCCAAAAATAAGCCCAACCGTCTTAAAATGGTGTCACAGAAGCTTACAAGCTTGCTGGGAAGGTGAAATAGTTGAAAACAAGTTTTAAATTTGAGAAACAGGGCGTGTGCGTACGCACAGGCATGTGTGTCCGCATGCCCAGGAAGATTTTTGAAGTGTGCGTACCCACAGGGGTGTGCGTGCCCACAGGGGTGTGCGTGCACACGCCCAGGAAGATTTTTAAAGTGTGCGTACGCACAGGTACCAAAATTCACAATGTCTGTTCACTCGCACAACCTGTGCTAGCGCCCCCAATAGACTGACCTTCCCAACGTGTGCGTGCGCACAGGGCTGTGCGTCCGCACAGGTTGTAAAACTTCCTTGGTGTGTACGTGCACACAAGAATGTACGTACGCACATACCAGAAATCACAAAATTCTGCAACTCTGTAGAATTTCATATTTTGACACCAAACTTTTAATGATCATAACTTCCTCTACAAAACTCCAAATTTTGCAAACTTTATATCAATTTGAATAGTTTTCAATGAAATTTAATTTAAAGCAAATCCCAACAAATTTTGAAAACTGAAGCTCAAGTTATGATCCGTCAAAATTCACCAAAAATCTGTTTTTACCAAAAATCTTAAAATCTTACTTTTACCAAAACTCTCATTTCAAAACCAAACTACTCACAATCCAAATAATACCAAATCATCACAAAATCTCATACCATTCATTCCTCAATCTCAACCATCAATAATTTCTCCTTACACCATCAAAATCATTATTCTCCAACAATCAAAAATCATCACAAACAATCCTAATTCTCCTCATTCATCAATACTATTTCCACAACTCATCATCAATTATCAACCTAACCAACAACATTCAACAACATTACACATCAACAATAATTCACCAACCTTAACATAACATCAACCACAAGATTTAATATCCAAAAATCATCATCAACATATATCATCACACATCATAATCATCAATATCCTTTATTCCAAACCACCACAACATTTTTACATTAACTTATTACCTCAAATTTTCATAATTCTCATTATTCACCAATATAACTAATCACCATAAATACTCATCAATACCCATAATTCCCAACAATCACCATCAACCACACTAATCCAATATACCCAACTATTATATCAAATCACATATAATTATTCAAAAGTTATGGAGCTTTGAAGGAGGAGGTGAATAGTGACATGGAGCTCTCCTCCCTCTCTCTCATTTCAGCGTGCCTCACCTTCTTTAGTGAGTGAATGAGCTGAAATGCTCATTTAATAAGGGTTATACATGTTGGACTTGGGCCCACTTACGCCCGGTCCAACCCGCTAAGTGTTTTTGGTCCGTTTGGTCCACTTTGGTCCAAAACCTTTAAGATTAGTGACCGATTTTCAATTCTAAAATTTATTTTTGTCCTTCTAAAATAATAAACCAATTTTCTAAATCTTATTTTTTCTCAAAACACTGTACCGGACAGGCTTAAACCAGTTTGACCAGTTTGGCTGTCGGTTCTCGGTCTTTCGCAGAAAATACATTTTCTGACTCAGAAAAATTCATTGAAACCAAATTTCACCTTTATATTTTCAAATTAAAACTTCTAAATTTTGAATCCATCTCGAGCATTTAAAATTATTATTTTTATAAAAACGGTTTTACGTGAAAACGCTGGTTCTTACATAAGATGCAGAGACCATTGCAGTGGTAGCAATGGCCGAAAGAAAAGAAGATGCAGAAGCCATGGTTGTAGGAACAATGGAAGAAGTAGTAGTAGCAGTAACAACAACAGTGGCGGAAGTAGAAGAAGCAGCAGTAGCAAAAGGTGAGGCGGATTGTTGGTGGGCTAATTGGGACTACCTAGAAATAATTAAGAGAGATCTCGTAGAAGAAAGAAAGATCTAAGAAATGAGGAATGATGAAGATGATGAAAATGAATAGAATTAACCAAGTAATAATATCTTTAAAAGAATGTGAAAAGTTTCAAATTGAGAGGCCCATTAAAGCCCAAGGAGAACGTTAACATAGTCCTAAAAAAACGCACACCATTTCAATTTTGCATAACTATGTTTTCAAATTTTAAAATTTAAAAGACATCACGTGTGAAGCACAGTTTATAAAACTTGTCATTTCACTTTCAGGAAAAGAACAAGTTTTAAGGGGCAACTTATTAGTACAAAATTTCAACTGATTGTGAAGATTCGACCATGACAAGAGTAGAATGTCGACCATGAGAAGAGTCAAGTCGAGAAGGACCTAGGTCGAAATTTAGTAATCGCACGTGGTTTTATTTGGAAGCACTATACAGGATGGAGAACTTGAAGACCAAGGTAAAAGCAAAGATGTGGGGCGTCCACTTTAGAGATCAAGGTCCTTCACAGTCAAAGAAAGATCGTGGGCTGTGAAAACCTGAGAAAAAAGGAGAAGTTAGATCGTAGCAAGAGAGACACGTTCTGTAGTCCACCCTTGTGATTTATAAATAGGAGAAGCTTGGAAGAAATAAGAGACTTCAATCTAAACACTTCACCATCACATCAAATTCTGCAAAATTTTCAATCTCATTGACGTAACGAAAGACAATAAAGTGCAAGTGCATGTGAGTGTCTTGAGTCAACTTTTATTTTTATTTTTTATTTTTTTTTGCTTTCCTTTTACTTTCAATTTATGTTTTCTTTTCTTTACGTAATTTTCTGTTATTTTTTTGCTTTATGTATTTTATTCTTATTTCTTTTGTTTAAGCATTTTACTTTCTTTTAATTTGAATTTTACCTTCTTATATATTCAAAGCTTTTTATTTATTTTATATATATATTTTTATTACGATTCTTTACATTATTTGCCACAATTTAATATTATTGAGCATTTTATATGTTTCTCGACATAAACATTAAGTAAATTTTGGGTCGAGTTCATTCTTTTTTAAAAGAATTGTATCTACTTTCCAAATTAAGATTTTGATACAAACTTAATTTAATACTCTGTCGAAATTAACAAAATGAAGTGAAACCGTTAGAAAAAATCAATTCCTAAATATGTACTGCACGCATTAGATTATGTTATTCCAATGGTTAACGCTCTTTGTTTAGTTTGACCATTTTAGACACACAAAAAAAAAAAGATAAAAACAATAGATAAAACTAAATTAAAATCCTAAGCATTCAAATATTTATATACGAATTAACATATGATTATCCTAATTACTTTATTATCCTCTTTTTTCTTTTGGCTCGGTACTTTATTATATATATGACACTCCTCACTTATATTGATCAATTCGATCCAAGATATTTGCATGTATATGGGGGGTAGTAACACAACCATGGTTTATCTTTAGCAATTCTTGTCGCAATAATTGAAAGCGAAAATTCTTTTGAGACAAAAGCCATTCCACTTTTGCTTGCTTTAATTTTTAAATAGATAATAGTTTTTTTTTTGTCGGTAATTACATAATAGTTTTAATTTAATATAAAGGAAGCGCTAGTTGCCCAGTGCAAAATAATCTCTTCTGCCTCTATTCAAGTTGACTTTAATTTATTTGCTGTTGCCATGCATGGCCGACCAACAACTACAACAGCATATATAGGATGTAGAGAGGAGAAATTATTAGATGCTTTTGAAGCTAGATATATTATGTTTTACACAAAACTAACAATTTATGTATATAATTTTAAATCAAAATTAAAATTATTAATAAATTATATATTTTAAATTTATTTATTTATTTATTTAAGTATAAAATTACAAATATATATGTAATGTTTTAAGAGTATTGATTTGAATACTCTCTCATGATTAAGAACTATTCCTTTTACGGCTCCCATGGGTTTGCATCCAAATGCTGTCAACCTTTTACGTGGTCGACATGGTCGTCGATATCAAGGAGCCAGATCCAGTGATGGTTTAGATATGGTCGAAAATCGAAACTGTCGGAATAGTATTTGAAGGGGTGTTCAGTCGAAGATGTTTAGTGTGAGAAAGATTCGGCGCGAATAGTAATATTTTGGTAACTATCAAGTAATAACGTGTCACAAAATAATTCATTGTATTGATTTATAAATTGAAGTTCTGCTAAAAAAAAAGATTGAAAAATCCTCACTCAAAACATATATATATCTTCGGTGAATTCTATGATGTAGAAAGAAAGATTCTTCTATATGTGTATATTTGTGTTGTCAAAAGGGTAGTGTGACAAGTGTTTAAAAACTAAAAAGAGAGTAATTAAAAAAATAAGATTTGATATATTGCAAATAAAATGTAGTGTATTTTGTCTTATGTAACATGTAAATGATGTATTGATTAAATAGGCTAATTATATTTATGTTAATTAATTATTAAAAATAATATTGGACCTTGTGTGATTTTTTTATTTTTGGACTTTTTGAATATACGTTCTCTCTCCAAAAATTAATTAATATTTATTTATTTTAATATATTCTTTTTTTGGATGACTTTGATATATTCAGTTTCACAAATATAAAAATGTATTTACATATTTTAACCAACAAAAAAATATATAACTTTACGTATTTACATACATTTAAATTAACAGTAATATATATATATATATATATTTAATTTAAATATTATATCAATATATTTGTCAATATTACTCTAGGTACATATAGATATTTATAAAAAAATATTATTCAAACACCACATATTCTTGACATCTTATAAAAATAGTTTGTTATTAATTATTTATATATTTAATTTTTTTTAATTAATAAAACAAAAAAATTTATATTTAATTGTTTAAAAAATATTGATGTCAAAATAGCATTTGTAATACTGCCATTTTTATGGTGCAGAAAGAGAGAATATATATTTTGGGAGAGTTAATTTTTTTAAGAATGAAAATTGTAATAAAAAATTTTGCTTTTTGTTATTACTGAGAAATTAAAAATAAATTTAATTTTAATGTAGTGTTAGTATAAAATAATTTTATATTTACATCTAATGACGTAATACTACATTAACAAAAATAATTATTTTTGTAGATGGTGTGAATTGTCATCCAAAAGACCAAATATAATTACACGACTGTGTTAAACACATTTTACACTGTCAATGCATCAAAATTAAACTCACTAAAAATATGTGCACCCAAAATTTATATAACACCAGACATATAGAAAAACATGGAAGACACCAAAAAAATATAAGAAAACATAGTTATTTTTCGTATTATGTAGACGATATCTTATTATTTTGTTTGCATTAAAAGATCTATTTACAGTTGTTTATAAAAAAAATTAAAAAAAATTCAAATACTAAAAAAAGAAAAATCTTTTAATAATTAATATTTCAAAAAAAATTGTCGAAAAAAATTAAATACTTCAAGTTATTATTGGAATATTTTAGATGTAACCTATTATTTATAACTAAATTATTAATTTTTTACAATGAATAAACTATGTTATTGAGTGAATATTTAATATTTATTATTTTATTAAACGAAAAAAAATATATTTAAACAGATTTAACAAAATTATATGATTAATTTCTCTTTGAGGACATAAAAGTGTGTTGAAAAAAGATGATAATTTTTCTAATATATATTATACATTCACTAATTTAATATAAAATAAATATTAATAAATTTTTGTGTGTAAAAATTAATTTTTCAGATAATATTTATTATGTAAATAAAAATAATTAATTGAATTTTCTTTTTCAAGTAACATGAGTTGGAAGAAAAAATATTAACTTAGTTGAAAAATTAATAAAAAAGAAAAATTCAATTAATTATTTTTCTTCCAACTCATGTTACTTGAAAAAGAAAATTCAATCAATTATTTTTATTTACATAATAAATATCATTTGAAAAATTAATTTTTACACACAAAAATTTATTAATATTTATTTTAAATTAAATTAATGAATGTATAATATACATTAGAAAAATTATCATCTTTGTTCAACACACTTTTATGCTCTCAAAGAGAAATTAATCATATAATTTTGTTAAATCTGTTCAAACATACTTTTTCGTTTAATAAAATAATAAATATTAAATATTCACTCAATAACATAGTTTATTCATTGTAAAAAATTAATAATTTAATTATAAATAATAGATTGCATCTAAAATATTCCAATAATAACTTGAAGTATTTAATTTTTTTTTAGACAATTTTTTTTGAAATATTAATTATTAAAAGATTTTTCTTTTTTTAGCATTTGAAATTTTTTTTAATTATTTTTATAAACAACTGTAAATAGATATTTTAATGCAAACAAAATAACAAGATATCGTCTACATAATACCAAAAAATAACTATGTTTTTTATATTTTTCTTGGTGTCTACCATGTTTTCTTATATGTCTGGTGTTATGAGTCACCAAAAAAAAAATATGTCCGGTGTTATACAAATTTTGGGTGCACATATTTTTAGTGAGTTTAATTTTGATGTATTGACAGTGTAAAATGTATTTTACACAGTCATGTAATTATATTTGGTCTTTTGAATGACAATAAACACCGTCTATAAAAAGTAATTATTTTTTAATGTAGTGTTACGTCATTAGATTTAAATATAAAATTATTTTATACTAACACTACACTAAAATTAAATTTATTTTTAATTTCCCTTTATAACAAAAAGCAAAATTTCTTATTACAATTTTCATTCTTAAAAAAAATCAACTCTCCCAAAATATATATTCTCTCTTTCTGCACCATAAAAATGGCAGTATTATAAATGCTATTTTGACATCAATATTTTTTAAACAATTAAATATAATTTTTTTGTTTTATTAATTAAAAAATTAAATATATAAATAATTAATAACAAACTATTTTTATAAGATATTAAGAATATGTGGTATTTGAATAATATTTTTTTATAAATATCTATATGTACCCAGAGCAATATTGATAGATATATTGATATAATATTTAAATTAAATATATATAAATATTACCGTTAATTTAAATGTATGTAAATATGTAAAGTTATATATTTTTTTTGTTGGTTAAAATATATAAATACAATTTTATATTTGTGAAACTAAATATATCTAAGTCATCAAAAAAGAAAAAAGGTATATATTAAAATAAATAAATATTAATAAATTTTTGTGTGTAAAGTTAATATTTTTGGAGAGAGAGAGCGTATATTCAAAAAGTCCAAAAACAAAAAAATCATACAAGGTCTAATATTATCTTTAATAATTAATTAACATAAATATAATTAGCATATTTAATCAATACATTATTTACATGTTACATAAGATAAAATACACTCCATTTTACTTGCAACATGTCAAATCTTGTCTCTTCAATTATTCTCTTTCTAAACACTTGTCGCACAACCCTTTTGACAACACAAATATGCACATGTAGAAGAATCTTTCTTTTTACATCATAGAATTCACCTATATCTTCTCACATATTTCAGCGACTTTCTGTGACTTGTTTAAATTAACTCTCTGTGTAAGTTTTTTTTCATTTTTTTTATATTTTTGTCAAGTTTTCATTCTTTGTTTTTTTTTTATACAAAGTCATTTTTTTTTAGTTGTAATTTATCAAGTTATCTTCTTTTTGTAATTCGTAACCTTTACTCCGAAATTTTTTAGAGTTTTTTTCTTGTATTTGCAAACACTTTAAAATTATGTGAAGTGTTATTTACGTTAAATTTATCAAGTAAATTTAGTTTCCTTTTGTTGGTTAAATATGTCTAGACCAAACAGATCGGTTAAGTGGTCAAGTCGAGAAGAAGAAAGTCGACATTGAAAGTTTTAATTCATTCAACGTTATTGAAGGCCGAGGTTAATGAGTCAAAGTATAAAGATCGAAGACAAACTGTACGAAAGTGGCAATTACTTGAGTCTGCATTTGGCGGGAACAGTTATCTTGCATTTGTTTAAAGATAACATATGATAATATAGGATTGGTCGAATTGTTTTATAAATAGACAAGGCTTGGAAGGAACAAAGGTTGAAATTCTTTTTCAGAAAACACTCTCGTACTCTGATATTTCCATTGACTTTCTGAGTTTTGTTTAGAGCTTCTTTTTCTATAGGGTTCCTTCCATGTTTTTCATTTTCTTTACATTTTTTGCAAATTTACTTTCCCTTCGCAAAGTTTCCTTTCTTTTCCTTTTTAATGTTTCTGCATTGTATGTAAATTCAAAGTCCTTTGATCATGTCGAAGGCGTTTTATTGCTTATTTTAAATTTAAAGTGATTTGCCTTGCTTTCTGTATTTTTTCCATTCCAAACCTTTTTAGTTTTACTTTTCATTTCAAGTTTTTCATTCCTTATTTGTCCAAAAAATATAATCTTTGGTGCATAATTGAAATTAGTATTCATAAAGAGGAGTAAGTTTTGCTTCTAGATATTAGATATCAAATCAACCATGATTTGCTAAAAATCTGCATAACAATTTGGCATGCCTAATGAGACAATTTAAAAAAAAAGTGTGTCAAAAGATTTTTTGTAATGATTTAGTTTATGCAACTTCGAAGTGAAAGGGTTATAAATATGGCCAATGAGATTTCGAATACCAATATTGGGTCTTCTACAAATGATAACATCCCTATAGTAGTTGCACAAACTTCTGCAGAATTGACGTCGCATACAGAGGGTAGTATTTAGAACCCAGGTAATAGGTCTGGGGATAATGCGACAGTTAATAATCCTCCCGTTGGGAATAATGGGCGTAACCCACACCCATAAATTTCTCCAACGCAATCGCAACCGCAAGTAACTGTAGGTTAGCCTCCTTTTGGCCTTCCTCCTCGTTATACCCCACCTATGAGTAGTTATGTGCTTCTAATTAGGTTTGGTAGTGTACCAGGAGTAGTTAATAATCAACCACTTCTATACCACCCTGAATTTGCTCGAGATTATCAGTTGGGATTGACATCGAATAATTTTGGTTTGATGGCTGCATTTCGACAGCATGTTGATAGAAGTCATCATGATCTGGTCAATTTGTTGACCCAGCAGATGACCACTATTTTAAACTCTATGATGGATGATCATGAAACAAAATTTGAGTGTTTGGCTAGACAAGTTAAGCGAATTTCTCGGATTGTCAATTATGGTAAGGTAATTGTCAAAATATAGAGGTAAACCATGAAGATTTAGGAAATAATCCTAGAGATATATGATAATGTGAATCTTGATGGGAATATCCCTCATATAGTTTGACGCGATTAGAATGCTGATGATGTGTTGGTTAGGATGCGTGTTAATCAACGAGGTGAACGTTATCAAGTAACTAGAATCGTCGAAAACGTTCTTAATAGGGTCGGTATCAATGTGGGTTTTATGAATCAATCATATTTTATTTCTGCATTCTCTATTGTTGTGCAGATGACAGATGTGCCAAGAGGTGTGAAGAACCCCAAGATAATAACAGAATTTGCAGGAGAAGTTGGAGAATCCACCACTGAGCATATTGCTTGATACATGGTCAAGTTACGCAATTTAGCAAATGATGAAAATTTAAAAATGAATTTTTTTTTTCTTCTTCTTTAATGAAGAATGCTTTTACTTGGTTTTCAAACTTAAGGCTTAATTCGATTATTACGTGGGCACAGTTGGAAAGTGCTTTTCATGCTCACTTTTATAGGGGTGAATTGAATGTAACAATTACTGATCTAGTGGCTTTGAAGCGTGATGATGGTGAGTGATGACTTCATGATTCAATTTAAGAATGTTCGAAGACGATGCTATGTTTTCCTTCTTGAAAGTGAGGTAGTAAAAATAGCAACTATGGGTTTAGAATTTTATATACGTCGAAAGTTGCTAAATGTACACATACCTGATCTGGCTCATTTAGCTGAAAGAGTTCACCAAGTAGAAATTTTTTAAAAAGAAAAAGAAGTGTTTAAAAGTGAGAGAAAGTACAAAAATAAACCTTTTTCTCGAAAAGAAAAGGTTTCATATATAGAAATGGTGTCTTCGAATCCAATTTCAAATTTCTTGAAGTCGATTTGGCTGAATTAAAGAAAGGACCACTTTATGTTTGTTTTTTCCTTAAGAAAATTATAAATGTTGTTAAACCCAATGATTCGAAATACAAGAGTGGAAAAAAGTATAGTTTTGATATTTCAAAATCGTAACAGATATTTGATGTGTTGCTTAAACCTAAACAATTTATTTTACCAGAAGGCAAGATATTGTTGTCGATTAAAGATTTGAAAGAAAAACCTTACTATAAATTTTATCAAGCAACTAGCTATTTGACTAACTATTGTGTCTGTTTCAGGGACTTGATTCAAGACGCCATTATGGAAGGAAGGCTAAAGTTCGATAATAGCAAAAAGGAGATGAAGGCCAATACTGGTCCCTTCGATGCTGGAGCAAATTTTGCTGAACCTTATTTTTTGGACATAAATATGGCTGGATTTACATCCTATGCATTTAATTCAGGCTTAGGGGATTTCGAAGGAAATGTTCGATCAATGTACCCTGGTGTAGGTGAAGGTTTGTTGGAATTTCTGATGCATTAGAAATTAAAAAATCGAGATGTATCCTTATGTCCTCGATGCAATGATGTATTTGATGCTGAAGCTGCAGCTATTTTCAAGAAGGAAAGAGTGAAAAAAGAATTGGCTCAAAAAGAGAAGCAGGTTCAACAGAGGCATCCATCTCGATGCTAGGAGGGGCAAAGTTCTCAAACTCCTCAAGAGAATGTTCCACCTTCCCTTGCTCATTTGCAAGCATTTGGAGTCTAGTGGATTAAGAACTGCCATGAGTTCCATGATCGAGAAGTGCAACAATATCGATAACGCCAATATCAAAGGGGTTATCGAGGATTTAATTGAGGTCGTTACCCATGTCTTTGAGGAAGAGAATGAGAAAATCAAGGTCGACGATATTTTCGCTAGGTTGTATCTGAGAAGCCATCGACCTCCTTGAATAAGGGGGCAACATCTTCTGTTTACACTAGAGTGGTTTTCCCATATGACGTTGAAACTTATCCCAAGGGAATACCCTCTCCGATGAAGGTTGGTAAAGGAAAAGTTGTTGAGGTTGCTCCCGACAATCTACTAAGAAGGGGGCTGATCTCGATGAAGAGTATTTCGATGAGGGTGACAAGAAAATGGCAAGCACAATCTCCATTATTCCTACAGAGTATTTGGGGGAATATGAAGGAAATCCAAGTGAGGATTATGATCTAGAAGATGAGGATGCTTTTGCTTTTATTTGTGAAGATGAGGAGTTGGGTTGTTTTCAAAGGCCCACGGAAAAGCAAAGGTCACACCTTCGACCACTACACATTAGCGCTCTTATGAGTGGTATATGTGTTAATAAGGTGTTAATCGATGGAGGGACAGCAATTAGTTTATTTCCGGAAGGGATGTTGACTAAGGTAGGAAAGCATTTCAATGATTTAATTCCTACTAATATTTTGGTAATAGACTATAGTGGAGTATCTTCACCTACAAAAAGCTTGGTGATTCTCCAAGTTCAGGTTGGTTCCTCGTCTTGAACCACTGTTTTCGTGGTGGTTTCTTCAAAGGCTAGTTACAACGCCTTACTTGGTCAAGATTAGATCCATGGTGTTGGGGTTGTACCTTCGACTGTGCACTAAAATATTTTTCTTTGGACTGATGAAGAAAAATCTGAAGTGATAAAGGCAGATGCAAAACTTTATGTTGAGCAGATGTATATCATTTCAAAGTGTATAATGATAAATTGAAACCTTTTAATGTTGATAGGATGCTCAATTACTACAACTGTGAAGGCTGTTTTTTACTTCAAAAAGACTTAATGTGAAGCTTCGACACGCAAAGCTCAATTATACTCCTATAGGCTGGGAGTAATTATTTTCATGCTAGGTAGTTTGATCATGTTTTGTCATGGAAAATGATCAAGATGTGTTGAACTATTTATTTTCTTTAAACCAATATCTAAGTAGTTTTGATTCTACAGCATGTTTTTCTTTTTCTAGTAATGATTCCTCTGATAAAGTTGAATCAAATAGGAATTTTAATTCTGCAAGTTTATTCCTAGTGTAATTTTGATTCCCAAAGTCAAATATGATAGTAGTTTATGTTCTGCAGCATGTATTTCCATTCCTAGGACTAGCATTATTAGCCAGTCTTGCATCAATGTATCATAGGATTCTTGCTTTGTAAGTGACTCAATTGCTAATTTGCCTGATGATATTAATAAAGTTTCTTTTTCTTCATCTGAATCAGTTGATCTTTCTTTTGATTTTATTTATGATCTTGAACCTTTGGGTTTTGAAAAAACTTCAGTTAATGATGATCATATCGAAATGGGATTCGAATACCAAGATCCACTTGAAGAAATTAACTTATGACTAGATGGTGATTTCAAACCTACTTATATTTGCAAAAATATTAATGAGCAATTTCGAGCAATTCTAATTAGTCTTTTGACTAAGTACAAAGATTATTTTTCTTGGAATTATGATGAAATGCCTAGTCTCGATCGTTCTCTAGTGGAACATCAATTGTCATTAAAACCGTTTTCTCGTTCAGTAAAACAGGCACCTCGATGTTTTGCTCCTGAAATCAATCTCAAAATTAAAGAAGAGGTTGAACGATTAATCAAAGGAAAGTTTATTTGAATATTCCATTATGTAGATTGGGTGTCGAATATTGTACCAGTATTGAAAAGGAATGAAAAATTGTGTGTTTGCGTTGACTTTCGAGATTTGAATAATGCTACTCCTAAAGATGAATCTTTCATGTCTGTAGCAGACATGTTGATCGATTCCATAGCTGGTAATGAGATTCTAAGTTTTATGGATGGTTATTTTGGTTACAATAAGATTTTTATAGCTGAGGATGATGTATCGAAGACAATTTTTCGATGTCTAGGTGCCTTAGGAACTTACGAATGGGTAATGATGCCTTTTGGTTTAAAGAATGTTAGGAGAACATACCAACGTGCTATGAATATTATTTTTCATGAATAAATTGAGAAATTTATGGAAGTATATATTAATGATGTGATGGTGAAATCGAGTTAGATGGATCAACATCTTGATTACTTATGCCAAGCTTTTAAGATAATGCATCAAAATGGTTTAAAGATGAATCCTTTAAAATGTGGATTTGGAGTTTCTGTAGGAAACTTTTTGAGATTTGTTGTTCAAAAGAAAAAAATTGCTATTGATCAAAATAAAGCTAAAGCAATTCTGAAATTACTGTAACACCTACCACATAGAGCCTTACACTTATGTAGAGGTGGCGAGGTATTACGACCTCTAAAAGTAAAATATATACGTAAATATAATAAAAAGAATGCATATCTAGGAGCCTTGGAGAATAAGATAAACAAAAGCAAAAATAGAAAATCGTATCACACTCGCATGGATAATCGTAAAATGGATAGGTAAGATCAAAAGAAGGCTAAAAACATAATGTATAGATCGGAGTTCCAAAATATAGATATCAAGCTCCAAACTCGACCTGCGAAACTAATGCCAGCCAGAGTATGTAATTATATTTATAAATACAACCCAAAATGAAACTTAAACTACAGAATAAATACCTGTTTCTCCAAGTCAACCTCTAGGAGGGACAAAATACAAAACATACATGCGGATATTCTATATTCATAAATATACATAGCCTAAAACAAAATATAACAGACAAAAGATAGTTCTTCGCTTTTAAGGAGGGTCTCCAGACGCTCAACGAGGTGCCTCTCGACCTTCATCTGAAAAATAACAGAAATATGTATGGGATGAGAACCGGGGGTTCTCATCATGGTAAAGGTGCCCACATAGTTAATAAAAGGTCCAGGGAAAGCCAGGGGCGATCCTAGAACTCCAACACTCAGATTTAAAACTTAGAGTAATTAAACCATAAATTAGATAAACTGTCTAAGGTACTCAGGTTCTAATCCAAATATATCCTAACACTTTAATCTCACTTTCCTCTAATCCTCCGAATCACCGGTGGAAGAGACAAGCAATACAGACAAAGCAAACACAAGTAGGATACAGATATAGCAGGTAGCAAATATAACAGGTAAGCATAATAATCACATAGGCAAGCCCAATTAATGCACAATCAAACAAAACACACATATTCATATGATGTATGCCTACCCTATAGCTGATGAGCTCATTTGTCGGTTATATAGCCAAATCCGACATGTCCGGTAGCTAATCCGGACACTGTCTCTCTGTTGCGCATTAATACCATTAGAGGGAATACGTGCTTTATCACCATTAAAGGGATTATGTGCCCTATCACCATTAGAGGGAATAAGTGCCTTGTCACCTTTACAACCAGAGAGAAAACACAGACATACTTGTCATCAATCAACTTCAACCATGTCTCATTTATCATATTCATTCAATTTCATAACCAAATTTAGTTTTCTTCATTCTTCTTCCTCATCTCTTTCCCGGAGCAAGTAGACTACGCCACTGTCTCTTACCTGGGGTCTCAACTCTTAATCAAATTCAATTTTATTTTCAAATACATTTCTCAATATCATTCAATTCATTCAAAAATTATACTTTTAAAATCAAATCTCATCATCCTTCATTCAAATTCAATCATCATCATTCCTCCCATTCTGTTCATTAATAATTCAAATTCAAAACATAATCTTTTTCTTAATAACTCAGAAAACAAGTCATATAATCCTTAAATCTCAATCGTTCTAAATAACCACTTCAAACGAAGCCTCCTATTTTCATAAACATTTCGGCAGCATCTCCTCTAAAACTTGGATTTTTGTCACCCCCTCAAAGGTCCCAATCACCAAACCAAACACCTCTTGGTCATTCAAATCATTTCCAGTATCAAATTATTTCAAAATCAAACCAATTTCAATATTAAATCTTTTCCAAAAACCAACCAACTCTAATAGCAAACTGTTTACGAAATTGAATCATACGTCACATACCATATACACAATCCATCAATAATTCATTCAGTTCATTCCTATCTTAAGGCCTTCTAGCCTAAGTTTTCACGTGTCATTAAATATTAACTACGAGAAACCAAAATCATACCTTGGCCGATTCCTCCCTAAGCCTAATACACCTCAGTTATCCACCATTACTCAAGTTACAAAGCTCCAACTCCTCACCAATTGAATTTCAGCTCCCAGGATTCAATTCCAAGCTTCCAATATCCACCAATTTAACTCCAATTCAACAAGATACACAATCTAATTCATACAAAATCACAACAATCAACATTGAGCTCACTAAATCACCAATTCACAAGGGTTAGATTTTTCTTACCATTATCCACGAGTCAAATGGACAAAATCTAATGATTATCTACCATTAAAGTACCCCTAAACAATCAAAATCACAAAGTCTCTCAATTACTAAAACCCAAAACACGAACTAAAAAAGAGAGAAATGGGTGAGAAAATGTGATTTTCTTACCAAATTGTTCAATGAGTTTTGTAGAGGATTCCGAGATGAACGTGTGGCTGCTAACGGCTCGTCAATCGGAGCTCCGAATTAAGAGTTACGTGGATTTGAAATTGGACCAAGGGTTTTGTTCTTCGTTCCCTTCCCCCTTTTGTTCTTCAGCATTCTTCATTGATTTGAAGAAAAAGAATTGCTGAAGCTTTCTAATAAAAGGGCAAATGGGTTGGGCCTTGGACTCAGTTTGGCTTGTTGGCTCGGTTTTAGGCCAAAATCTTTAAAATTAGTATCAAACTTCATATTTTAAATACTTTTACTTCTTTAAACTATAAAATTTAAGTTTCTAATTTCTTTAAATAATAATTAATTTATTATTTAATTATTTACTAATAACCCAGAGTTTACAATTAAGTAGCATTCAATTCTTAAAAAATTGAACAAGTGAACATCAAGTAGCATTCAATTCCATCAAAGAATATTTGTTGAAGGCTCTAGTAATAGCTACAGTTCGCCCTTTTGAACCTTTAAAATTATACGTTGCAGCCTTGATAAATACATTTGGGTGTATGTTGGCTCAAGATGATGAAGAAGGATATGAAAGAGCAATTTATTATCTAAGTCGGGTATTGTCTGATATCGAAACAAGATATTCTCCAATCGAAAAATTGTGCCTTTCTCTTTATTACTCTTGTACAAAGTTAAAGTGTTATATGATTGCAAAAATCATAAAAGTAATTGCACAAAATAACTTGGTAAAATATATGTTTTCTTATCCAATATTAAGGGGTCTATTAGAAAAATGGATGCTTGCCTTGACAAAGTTCGATTTACAGTATGTCCCAGCCAAGGCCGTAAAAGGTCAGGTCATTGCAGATTTTTTGGTTAATCGACGAAATAATCTTAATGCCAGGAAAAAAATATTGTCGATATCGATGTTGATCCTTGGAAGTCATATTTTGATGGGTCAAAACATAAAGATGGTGCTTGTGTTGGCATTTTGATCATATCCCCTATTCTATCGAAATTTTTGTTCGAATTAAAATATCCATGTTCGAGTAATGTAGCCAAATATGAGGCTTTAATATTGGGATTGGAAATTTTTATTAAGAAGGGGGCATTGGATGTCCATATCTTAGGAGATTCTTAATTGATTTTAAAACAGTTGTCGAAAGAGTTCAAGTGTACAAACAAAAGACTGCAAAAGTATTTGTCGATAGCATGGGAGCTATTGGTATCATTTTGAAAAGTATCATTGGTTTATATTCCAAGAATTCAAAATGAGGTTGCTAATGAGTTAGCTCAAGTTGCTTCAAAATATAACGTTCTTCCAAAAACTTTAGAGAAATTTGTAGAGGTTCAACAAATTCTTGTGCCCATTAAAGAAAGAGGAATTTTTGTAATTGATGAATAGGACGATAATGATTGGAGAAAACCAATTGTAGAGTATTTAAAAAATCCTAATGTTCAAGTTGATCAAAAGGTCAAATTAAAATCAATGAATTTTGTGGTAATAGGTGATGAGTTGTATAAAAAAGGTGTCAAAGAGAGTCTGATGAGATGTTTGAGTAAATCTGAATAGGTAATTGCTCTTGATGAGGTTCACGAAGGCATTTGTGGTGCTTATCAAGCAGGTGAAAGAATGAAATGGGTACTTTGACATGATCGGGTGTTTTGGCCGACAATGATTAAAGATTGTATCGAGTACGCTAAATCATGCCAAGAATGTCAAAAACATGGTGTAATACAACAAATCCCTGCTTTTGAATTACATTCTATTATAAAACCTTGGCCTTTTGGAGGTTGGGTTTTAAATTTGATTGGAATGATTCATCATCCATCATCAAAAAATCATAAGTTCATTTTAGTAGCAAATAATTATTTTACAAAATGGGTCAAAGCTATTTCTTAAATAGAAGTTGGTCAAAATAAAATTATTGATTTCATCGAGAAACATATAATCCATTATTTTGAAATTATTCAAACTTTAAGTACTGATCAAGGTACCATGTTTACTGGCCAACGTATTATAAATTTTGCAGCATCGAGAAATATAGCTATGGTAACTTCAACCACATATTATGCACAAGCAAATGGCCAAGTGGAGGATGCGAATAAAATTTTAATATTGATTAAGAAACAAATTAGTCAAAAACCTCGTACTTGGAATGAGACATTAAGTCAGGTTTTGTGGACTTATCGAAATTCACCAAGAGGTTTGACAAATATATCTCCTTATAAATTGGTTTATGGTCATGATGTAATTTTACCTTTAAAAATCAATCTTAATACTATGAGAGTGATAAGACAAGATGAATTTTCAATCGAGGATTACTTGAATGCAATGTTCGATAATTTATATAATGAGCATATCTTAGCACTTGATAATCTTATTCGTCAAAAAGAGAATATAGCTCGTATTTACAATTGACGTGTGAAAGGAAAAGTTTTTGGCACTGGTGAGTTAGTCTTAAAAGTTATTTTACCATTAGATAAGAAGTCGAGAGTTTATGAAAAATTGTCCCCTAATTGGAAGGGACATTTTCAAGTGATCAATTTGTATTCAGGAAATGCATATCGAATCAAACATATATAGATACTGGTATCGAGATTAAATCGATTAATAGAAAATATTTGAAGGTATCGATGCTTAGAGAATAGCATTTAATATAAAAGATAATAATAAAACCAAAGAACATTGAAATTATATGAAGTAAGCAAAAAAAAATTAATTACAAGGAAACATGGTATACCAAGCCTTTAAAGATAAGGTGCCAGATGTTCTTCCAAATCAAACTTAAAACGTACTCATTCTTTGTCAATCGAGTTGAAAACTTGAATCTCCTCAGATTCATTGAGTTGTAACTTCTCATATTTTCTTTTAAGTTCAGCTTGAGCACTTTCCATTTCACACAGTTCTCAACTAGGGTCCTTCTTTCTCTTATCAGCTTTGAGAAAAGGATCTCATAGCAAAGCTATCTTCGAATGGACTTGAGCAAGCTCTTTTTTGAGTTGTTCCTCCCGATTGACTAACTGATCGAGAGCTTGAGCAACATTAGTTTCATATTTTTGATAAGTTTTTTGTGAAGATGCATATGAAACATCAGGTTGCACAGATTTTGTTTTAATCTCCGACATCCCGTTTTTAAAGTCTGTAAGTTTGCTATGGAAGATGAGCAAGTTATTGATGATTTTTTCAAATTTTTGTACTTTATTGAAGAAGTCGACGGGTACAAGATACTCAAGAGTTGAACTCAAAATGTCAGAGAGTTGATTGTTTAGAACATCTTGATTTAGCCACTCGTCGACAGTGTGTTTCGAGAATTCAATGAGCCTTTTTAGACCTTGAAGAGCACGAGGAGATAGCTCTTTTGGTAGTCGAGATTCTAAAGATTTTTTATGGTTAGTGCTTAGGATGTTATGCTAATCTTGTGGGACAAATTAGAAACAGTTGAAAGAAGCTCTTTCAGATTGATTTCTTAAGGACTAAGAGCTTGATCTGGCACAAGTGGATTGCATTCTTGATGTGTGTCAGGATCGAGGGTAACCTTGTCAGTAGGGATGGCTTCATTGACATGAGGTGGAGTACTACCAGCATGTGGATTGGGTTGAGAAAAAGTTTAATATTCTCGTTGGTTCTTTCTAATGGATTTTCTTTGATAGAAGGAGAAGAGAGATTGATAAGGTCGACATTAATTCTTTTAGGAGAAGCCTTATCATCGACGGTTTGAACTTTAGAATCTTCATCCTTATTGAGTTGATCAACTTCAATTTCACCTTAAAAGTAGTGTGATAAAACATGTCTACTTGACAATGAGAAAGGTGTTTTTTCTTCGACTGGGGATTTATTCTTGATTGATGATACCTTTGGATCTGAGGCTGTTTCTTTGACAGATTTTTTGACTTGTATCAGTAAATGATAAATGTTGAAAATAAATTTATAATGTTATAACTTCAATGGAATAAAAAAAAGTTGCCAATATACCTCAGCTTCTCGAGTTGGTGAGCTTGAAGAGTACATCAAATCTGTGATAGTGTGTTAATTATAAGTGTTACCTTGTCAGCTTGTTTGATCGATAGTGAAGACTTACATAGCTTCTTTTCTTTTTTTCTGATGTTGTGGGTTTTCATTTTTTATTTTGGGAACTTTGGAAGTTGAAACATCGAGAGGGTTTTTTGATGATTTGATAAGCCCTTTGAAAATATTTTCCAACGTTTGATTGTAGCGAGAATAGTAGTCTCCCCACTAATTGACAAACAATTTTGTCACATAGCTGCTACGAACGAACGAGAGAGGAAAATAATGCTTTTGACGTTTTTCATTGTGATTGGGGCATTTAATAATCTCTTTCGAATTTTTGAAGTTGAGCTGACATAGGGAAGGAGTCTTGCTTGGGAATGGTGCAGGAATGGCTTGAGAAAAACCTATTTGTCTTGCTACATAATAGGGAACATAGAGTGTTACTCGAAATTGGTCTTTTTTGTATTGAGGGATACTTGTCGAAAACACTTGAATCGAAAGAAAATGAGACCACATTTCATCATTGATATATTGTGCCTCATCATCATTATCTTTCCGAACAAGTGGTTTTCAGAACTAGGTCGGACCACACTTCCGATTGACAAATGGAGCAAAATTCAAATTTCCATTTTGAAAATGTTTGCTCAAATAAAATTTTGAAAAGACTTTCCAAAAGAGTTCTGTAGTTGAGTGAGAATGAACAAAGTGTGGTTGCAATATGACTAATCGAAAGCCTTCGGTACGTGGTTTGTCACAAGAAGAGATTAAACATTTGTACTTCATATGCTTTTCAAAAACTACATTAAGCCAAAATTGCAGGAGCCAAAGTGTCCTCCAGCGCTAACAGAAGTTTTAGCGCGAAGGCTGTCGACAATTTAACCTAGCTCATCATATTTCCAAGAGGAGCCTGGAAAAGTTGAATTTTTTTTCTTCTCATGAATCAAAGAGGCAAGGGGAATATATAGTTTCTACATCAAAACACTTTTCGAGCAAAAGACTATGGTGTTTAGCCAATAGTATAAAAAAGCTGCGTGTTCATCGTCTGTGATTGGCATTCCTTGTTCCCCCATGTTCTTGTCAAATAAATTCACCATAAGAATTCTTTTCGACAATATGGTACTTGTGGTATGGTTTTATGTCAAAAGTTGCTGAAGGTCCAATTGCTGATAAGCCTGTGATTGTTGACACTTCAAATAATGTTGGCCCGACCATCCCACATGATAAGTGGAAGTTGTTTGTGGTTTTGCTCCAAAAATACAAAGCAACCCCAATCATCTAATGGTGTGTTGATGATTAGTATTCAAATAGCTTTAGAAGATCATAATTCCCTCGAAGTTGCCAATCTTTTTTCTTATCAGGCTCTGTCTCTTGAGCCAAGCCAGAAAGTTTGCATTTTTAAAAGAGATTTTTGGGTTATTTCGAAACGAACGGGTGTGATCAACAAAAGGGAAAATAAAGAGATCTTGTTTGATTAACAAGTCTTAGTTTTCATTGCTAGGGAAGTAGTGGGAAACCTTATTGGCTTGTTCAGGAGAATTCAAGGGGCAAAGGAAGCAATGGAGTTCATTCTTGACTGAGAAAGGAAATAGAGTTTTCTTGTCATTAGAGGTGTCTTTTGGGTCTTCAATGACGGTATCCCCATCAGTGGAGAGGATTGTCAGGCTTGCATGCTAGAAAGGTTTAGTGGTTTCTTTTGGTTCGTCACGATTTTCAACTTGTTTGCTTTTCGCCTTTGCTGGGGATGAAACAGATGAAGGTGTAGCTTAAATTTTTACACGAATCTAAGAAAAAGGGAGTTTAATATTCAGATTAAAGGAGTATGAAAAATAATCGTGCGATTTTAAAACCCTAAGTGATTCAAGGATGATATTATCTTATTCTTGTGATTTAGAAATAAAATAAAAAATGGGTTATAGTGATGAAGAAAGAAAAGGACGTACTAGTAAGTGAAGCAGAGGAAGTGAATAAGAAATTTAAGATTCTCAATAACAGTGAAAATGGTGTTAGAAGGTGAAAAGAAAGTTTTTGAAGATGAATTGTTATCACAAATTAATCCCCCAGTAAATTCGATGGTAAATTTAAATTTTAAACTTTTAAAAAAAATTTGAATGGTAATATTTTCTTTAATGGTAACATTTCTTTTGCAATCTTAACACTCAAACAACAACACTAAATCACACTTATATTCTAATAAAAAAAAAAAAGAACTTCCATTTTATTGCTCTCTAACTAAACAAAGCTTCATTTCTCTTGTTAGCGCACTCTCTATTAAGTAATAGTATGAACTATATGTAGGAGGGTTAAAATAAAGCATATATTTTTTTTTATTTAATGCTTTGTCCTATATCTAATTTACTAACTTTGTGATATTATATTACTATTCATAGGCAATTGCTCTTTTTCAAATAAGAAAGTCACTAATCAAGTAGTATTTTAAGATTCAATGATGACCACTTGTAAATGTGAAACAAATTGATGCTCAATGTTAATCACTATAGCAATAACAGTAACTTATGTCATTTGAAAAAGAAAATAAAGTAGTAAACTCACATTTGTCAATTCATTCAATTTAATTGTTTGAATTAGATGAATTTTCATTTCTTGAATTCCAAATTAAAGTAACCTAAACCTTTCTTGAAACAGTACGAATAAAAGTAAATTACCAACAATTTATTTAACTCCGTCAAATAACTAATATTAATTTAATTTTTTTCACATAAATGACATAATTCAATAGAAACAATGAACCATTCATATATCTTTTCATATTCAAAACTTTAATTGTCAATTGAGCTAAAAAAACTAACATATTCAATATTATTACATACGTTTACCTGAACATATTACAATTTGCCAGTACTCCCATCTTCGACATATGATTCAATATTCAATTTAACAATACTTAGACTACATTTAGAAATAGATCAAAAGAACTTAACAAAAAACTAAATTAGAATAATCTAATAAATAAATAGTTAACAAAATGACAAGAAATTACCTTGTCTAAGCAACTCAACAGCAGCATTAATATTAGGATAATGAGCTGCCCATGAAATTACAACACATAAATAGCTTGCTTACAATAATTTTATTTCAATGAATAAGAATACTAAAATAAAATTTATTATGATAATAATAAAAAAAATATAAACACGCATTAATAAAACAGAGCCAATTGAAGAAAGTAAAAACGGGGTTAGGGTTAGGGTTCAAAAAGGGATTATGGTTTATTTTATTTAAAATAAAGTAAAAATGAGGATGGAATAAGGAGAGGGATAAGGGTAACCTACATGGAGGAGGGAGGAAAAATGCAACTCCAGCGACAGAAGGTGCAACAGCGGCAGCGGCACCAACTGCAGCGGAGACAAAGGGAGAAGCTCTGTTTTAGGCAACAAAACAGGACCAGAATATGCCATGAAGTCTTTCGAGAAGAATGTAGGTGGTTGACGCTGGTAGAAGGTGGTTGGAGGGGCTACCAGAGGTAGAGAGAAGAGAGAAAGAGAGTAGGAGAAGGTTAGAGAGAGAGTGTGTGTTTCAAAAATGAGGGAGATGGTTTGCCTTCTGAATTTAGGGCAGGTGTACCGTCGGATTTATCGGTGGATAAATCCGACGGTAATACATTACGCATTACCAAAATGCAACGTTCCACTTATCGACGGAAAAATTAGCCAATAAATCCCACGCTAAATTTTGCGCCTATTTTTTCCATTTTCCCTCCAATTATTACTGGTGAATTTACCGTCGGAAACGGAAATTCACCAGTAATGATTTGACCTAATGAATTTGACACCTACACAGCCTATAAACCTGACACTAATGTGCGACGCTAAATCTGACGGTATTCATCATTTTTCTTGTAGTGTTAGTACAGAAAGAGACAAGAGAGATACAATGAGCTCAGGAGAAAGGGATGGTTAGGCAGTGATAGTAAAGAATCCGCCGCCGCTGCCACCACTGTCGAGAGAAGAGAGAACGCAGAGAGGAGAGAGAGAGAGAGAGAGAGAGAGAGAGAGAGAGAACTCGAAATCGTCGATACGGTCGCCGCCACTGGTCTTTGAAACTGTCGCCAAAAAAAGGAGAAAAAGGAGATCTAAAATTAAACCGAGGAAAGGGAGACCTAAAGCTGCTGCTCTTCGACAGCAACAACGACACTTAATCCTGTCGGCGCCATCCCTGCTACTGCCACCACTATCGAAAGAAGAAAGAGAACGCATAGAGAGAGAGAAAGAGAGAGAGAGCTCAAAATCGTCGAAACTGCTGCCGTCGTTGGTCTTTGAAACGGTCGTCGGAAAAAAGGAGAAAAAGGAGATCTGAAACAGAGAAAAAGAAAATCTGAAACTGCTACTCTTTGACCGCGCAGCGGCACTCAATTCCATCGATGATGTCCCTCCACCTCTCTCTCTTCTTCAACTCTCGTTCACCTTCTTTCTTTCTTTTTTTTTTTGTTTTTTTTATTTGTGTGTGTTTTCGTGAAGGAAATGAAGATAGGATTTTAGTCAGACAAATGAGAGAATAGGATTAATGGGATAAGGGTAAAATGGTTAAAAGGATGATTTTAAAAATAATTTTAATGTTGGGGCCATTTTAAATGAAAAAAATTAGGGACAATTTTGATTTTGAGCCTAAATCTTAGGGAACAAAATAGTACTTATCCCAAAAATTAATTATACAAATGGGACAAATTAAGATTATAATTAATCCATGTCTATCTACAAATGGGACAAATTAATTATACAAAGGGAGTGAAAGTTATAGGCAAATGGGACAAATTCACAAAGAATCAATTAACATATAAAGACGCATTAAGATTTAATCCACTAACATGCATATGTATATCTCTCAAATGATATATCTATTTAAACTTATATAATTTCAGTAACTTACAAACCTAGCTGGAGGTTTTGCATCATAAATCATTACTCTATGAACAAAGAACTACCAAGAACTACCAGCATCGGAGATCTAACGTTTATAGTGCATTTTCCAGAATAGCAAGCTGTACACCTTCAATTACAAACTACAAACATAATTAACACACAAACTATAAACATAATCAACACACAAATTATAATTAAACAAACAAATCAAAGTTTTTATATTCAAATGAGTAAATCGCAACAAACTAAGTAAATTAGCAACAATTAACTTAGCAAAATTAATTCAAAAAATAATAACTCATACAACAATAAATTCAGAAAGTTAACAACAGTTAATAATAAGTCAATAATTAACTTAAAAAATTAATAAGTTAAGATTAAATCAGAGAATTAACAACAATCAACACTAATTAACTCAGAAAATAATTAACTTAGACAACAATAAACTCAAAAAATTAACAGTCATCCAAAATGCCATCAACTTAGAACAAATCCTAAATTACACCCTACCTAACCTAACATTATTTAGTTTCTAATTATACTAAATTAATATAACAAACCCTAATCACACATACATTTCATTAAAAAATTTAATCAACAATTTAATAAAATAACTAAGAAAAATCTAAACAAACAAAATAATCTAAAAAATACAAAAATTATAAAAAATTATCTCTGATGGTGGCTGCAGGATGGTGGAAGCGTGGTGGTGACAGGAGGCGGCAGTGAAACTTATGGTGATTGAGCTAGGTTTAGTAATATAACAAACAACCAAAAGGAAAAATGCACAACAACCTTACCTTTGGTGCGGTGGACCTCAGTCGTGGTGACGGCGACAAGGTAATGACCTCCGACGGCAAGGGACACCAATAGCAGTGGCATGGCGGAGGCTTTCCACGGAGACTCCAGCAACAGTTATGACTACGTGCTAATCTACGATGACATTGTGGCTTATTGGCGGTGACAGTAGCTCCAGGTGGTGGCGACGCAACCTTCTTCAATGGAGCAGAGGGAGAGAGAGATGAGAGAGAGAAGAAAAGAAGAGAAGAGAGGGAGAGTTTGCAGAAGTTAGGGAAAGGAGTTTTCTGTTTGAATTTTACCCAAATCTACTGGCAAAAATATCTGACAGTAAGGTGTTTGTCATTGTCTAAACATCGTGTTTCACTAAATCTTGTTACTGTCGGAATCGATGCTAAATTCAGCGCTAGTAAAATTAATTTTTGAGTCTCTATTTACTGTCGGATTTAGTTATGGATTTTTAAATCTCATGGTAACCTATTCGATGTTAGTGTTGCAAGTGTGAGGAGTGTTAAAGTTAGTCCCACATCAAAGAAAGCAAGGAAGAGTGGGGAGTTTATAAGATGAGAGACCTACTAACTTGACACCTTAAGGTTTTGAGTTGGATGTGGTGTCTTCTCATCTTATGTTCTCTCGCTTGATTCCTCTCCGAAGTCTTCCCGGTGATCAAGAGCTCTTCATGGTTGGCCCAACAAGTGGTATCAGAGCCGATGGTTTAATCGGTCTGGTTTTAAGGGGGTATTCAAGGTGAAGCATCGAAAGTCTTCCCGACAAAGATGGTTCGGATGGCGTGTCCCGCGGTATTTTGCGGCGGTGTGATGGACAAATACCTGTGGTGGAGGAGCTAGAAAGAGGGGGAGTTGATGCTTGATGTGGAGGCTCACACTTGAGGGGGAGATTGTTAGTGTTGCAAGTGTGAGGAGTGTTGAAGTTAGTCCCACATCAAAAAAAGTAAGAAAGAGTGAGGAGTTTATAAGATAAGAGACCCATTAACTTGACACCTTAAGATTTTGAGTTGGATGTGGTGTCTTCTCATCTTATATTCTCTCGTTTGATTCCTCCCGAAGTCTTCCCAGTCGAGAGACGAATTTTCCTCGTAAATGTTAGAAAATTTGCCGTTAAATATTCTTTGTAGTGAAATAGTGGGAAGGATAACCATTATTTTTAGAATGCGAGAAAAATTACTTGATCTTCAAGTAAGACCGGTTTCATCGTAGATTTTTTTTTTTATAAATAAATCAAAGGGCTGAAGATTGAAAAAGGGGCTTTTATTCTGAATCTGACACCCATGAACACATTCTAAAAAAATTTTGAATCACACTAACGTAAGAAGTCATGGAATGCACGTGCGAGCTCGTAAGTATTTAGAAGTCATCTCTTTATTTCAGTTTATTTGCTTATGTTTTATCTTCAATAATTTGTTTCATTTCTCATCAGTTTTAGTATTCCAGTTACCAATTTTTACTTCAAAATGTTTTAGATTTTGTTTTCTGCAAATATTTGGAATAAAGAAAAGTACAAAGTCTACTACAATAAATAAATATGTCAATGTCTATAACAAAATACGAGGCCGGATGAAAAATTTATTTTGATTAGAAACCATCATTATATAATTAAAATTTAATTTTAGTATATTGTCTGTGTAAAATCATTTTGCACGTGTATTTAATCACGTAATATCACATTATTAAAAATAACTATTATTTTTATTAATAACGTCAATAATCGTCTAAAAAAATAAATATAATTATGTGATTGTATAAAATAATTTACATTATCAATGCATTAAAATTAAACTCATGTAATTAAAGGAATAAAAGTATAGTAAAATACTAAAAAAATAATGGAATTATACTTTCTATTTTAAAAAGATCAATTTTCAATTAAAAAAAAGAACACATTATCCGTACAACATAATTAAAGTAGAAAAAAAAAATAAAAAATATGACAAAAGGCATTGGTTCTAGAACATGTACTCATGAGTTGTAAAAGAAATTATCTATGTTAATGTCCATATAAATACAAAAAAGAGTAAGCACAATTATTAAAAGAATATGATATAGGATTTTTAATTATTGACAAATCTAGTCATCATTAATAATTAATTATTAATTATTAATGAATTTTATCAATAATTTATAATATTTTACATAAATAGTATTAAAAAGAGACACACGAAAATGGATAGCATCAAAATACGCTATTATGTCCTCCTAATTAATTTAAGGTTTAATTATTTTTTCGATCTTTAAAATTTTATTAAATTTTTAATTAGATTTTTATAATTTTTTAATTAGATTCTTATATTATATTAAATTTTGTAATTAAATTTTTATTATAATAAAAATATTAAAATTAACAAAATATTTTATTAAACAAAATAAATATATCTAATAAATTAGATATATTTATTTTGTTTAATAAAATATTTTGTTAATTTTAATATTTTTATTACGACAAAAATTTAATTACAAAATTTATTATTATGATATAAGAATTCAATAAAAAATAATAATATAAAAATTTAATTAAAATTTTAATAAAATTAAAGAGATTTACAGAATAATTATAACCTTAATATAACTCCAAAGCTTTATACATTTAGCTAGAATAATATAATGATACAAATACTATAATAAATATTTGGAAACTTGATAAGATTTAATGGTCTTATTTTAACTTATATAAAACCATTATTTACTGTTTATTATTTATCATCTATTAATATATGGAATTTGAGTGGGATTCATTCTTTAATTAATAGATAAAAGACAAAAGAAAGTAATAGTACTTGTATAATATAATATAGACTTTAAAGGTATTTTCCCAGGAAGAAAATCTTCTATATTTTGAAGTCACTAGTGTGAACACATGATACATGTAACATTGTTATGATTGTCAATTTTGGTGGCTATATGTCGAAAGGGAAACCTAGGAATAATAATCCAAGCCCCTTTGTTCTTATAATATTTACATAACATATAACATATATGTATTAATCATAACTAACTTCAATTTTTTATAAGTACCCTGCCTTTAATATAAAATTAAGCAATAACGATGATTGATATGATGCATACATATGTTTGATGTGTAATAAGGATACTTGAAATATAAATGCTGGTTGGGAAGAAGTCCCAACAAAGAGACAGGATACAGAAATTGGTCAATTCAATTTGAATTGAGTTGAGTTGAAAGGGAAAGGCTTCTTTGTCCAATCCTTACATGAAGAAACTATATATTATTATGGCCAACATTTGGACGTGGCCATGCTTCCAATTTTCCTTCGGTGAAACCCCAAAAAGTGAATTTCATAGTTGAAGTAGGAAAGATAGATGTTTTTCACACTAAATATACCTACAATGTATGCATTTTGTTATCTTCGGATTTTGATACATTACACTTTAGTATCCTTTATGTGCAAATTAAATATCGAATTATTTATATAAAAGTTTTTTAGTTTTATTTTTCGGGCTTGAAGTATAGACAATATACTAGTAGTAGGCTGATCTATATATATCATATTTATAAATATATAATTTTAATCATGTAGGTATGATTTAGTGGTTCATCTTCTAATTTTTTTTTTAATCAAAAATTAAATCGTGCATGCGATGATGATTCAAATCCTGATTTATGCATGAAAAATATTTTGTGATCATTCATTTGTTCAATTATAAATACTCATAAAACTTGCTGATGATACAGTGTTATGAAATATTTTCACTAAAAAATTAAACGATTAAATAAATGTTTTTTTTTAATCCAAAACAATTACTATTTCGTAGAATATGTGTAAAAAAAAGATATTGAGAGTGAAAAGGACGGGTATCCCAATTGAGTAGGGTGGAAGACGAAAATGTGAGGGGTCACAGTCGATGTTGTCTCTATGGACTATGGCCACAATTGCACTTTGATAGTGATTGTCGGCGTTATTCTAAAGCTACACGTATATATTTATTTTCATCCTAATAATTATCCAACATTCTTACCTCACACACCTCTCAAATCAATTTTAATGGATGATTAACTGTTTCAACAGTATTATTAATTTATATTTATGAATAATTAATAAATTTGATACAAATTAATAATAATAATGTATGGAATAATAATATTTTTTAAAAGAAAATTCATTCAATAATAAGTTAAGGTGGCTACTCCAATGAAGATTTAATGATTGTCATCATGTGAAGATATATCATTTTGACCATTGGATGATAGATTGTAGGACTTGATTTTATTTGAAGTAAAAGTGTTACCTTTATTTAAAGTGTTGCAAAATAAATAAGTTACACTTTTTAAACAAGGATCATCATGAGAAGATGTTTTTGGCATCTTCATGGGAGTAGCTGCCGTTAAGTTAATTATGACATTATTGCATGCAATTAGACTACTATAGTTATATATATATATAGTGTCACAACCTTCGTTTTCTTCTTGTGCTTGCTAGCTGTGTGTCACTTTTATCAAATAATGATATCATTCGTACATTCATATGGCCGTCCACAAATTATTAATAGAAAAAATATATTTACATACTTTTTTACGTAACTTTTTTATATTTTTATCATAGAAAAGATATGATTTTTTTTTTATTTTCTCTAATTTTTAATAAAATATAATTAAAAAAGAATATATACAACATCCCTCATTAAGTCATTATTGAGGTTTGGATAAGAGAGATGTCTATTCTTCAGCAGTTATTGTGTTGTTAATTATGTAGGCAATGGATGGAAAAGACAAAATATTTGAGAGGTGAAAGTAAGGTTATCTGCATGATGAGAACCATATTGTCCTTCTACATTGTTTAATTGCCTTTTTCTAATTTAGATGAGAAATATTGTACGTGTAATTACTTAACTTTGTGATTCCTCCCTCAGCTCCTTTCAACAATCACAAAACTTTGATGAGACGCACTACTCTTTATACACACTAAGAATTAATTTTTAAATCAATCACTGTCTATTATATATAAATATATATTATTTAATTTATTTTTAATATATATTTTATATAAATAATTAATTTAATAACTGAATTTTATGTGCACATAACATGATTGCAGTTAAATATATTACATTATATTAGCCAAAGTTTGATGATAACGCGTTGACAAGAAATTAAATAAACGAATGAATTTTATGAAAAATATAATTTTAAATTGTTTAGCATATTATTATGTGTGATAATAACATGTTAATATTAATTATTAGTTTTAACAAAACCTAACCCTCCTCTTCCTCCCCCTCTCAAAAAAATAAATAAATAAATAAATAAAATAAAATAAAAAGTAAGAAAATTAAAGAATTGTTTCTATGGTTCCTTTCCTTAGGAGAGAAGCGAGTCAAGTTTCTGCTTGAAGAGGCTACATTTTAGTTTAACTAAAGCTCAAATTTAACATATTTAACAATAATAAAGTTATAATCTTCAGATTTATTAATAAATCAAATTAATAACTCAGAAATCAATTTGGCTCACTTTCAATCTTAGGAGTCATTTGCAAGCAACAAGTTTAAGGAGGTTGTTTCACTCACTCTTATATGACAATATTGTCATAAATCATTTTGTTATTATAATACTAATTTTTTGTTTAAATTCATAAAAAAAGACATATAAATGGTTATATTTTTTAATATATTTTTTTAAACAAAAATTTTTTTAAATTTGTTTAAATTTTTGTATGATTTTTTTTTTGTCTTATTCTATTTTCTTCTTTTAGAATTAACAAAGATTGAATTTTAAATCTTTCAGGTCATAGAAATTTTAATACTATGTCATGATTAGAGATGACAATAGATATTCATGGAGCAGATATCCCTTCTCCACCCCGTTTCTATTTAAGAAAATACTCCGTCACGATCCTCATTTAATTCTCTCCGCAAAGACACAAATATGGTATATGTATCTATTAATAACCTTTATAAAAGAAACCACGAACAAATATATATAATATAATCGAATACAATTCAATCAAATTTATCATGTTAAAACACAATTCAAACACAAATTTAATATATCTACATATACATTAAAAAAATAAAATAAAAATAATTTCCAGTAAAATATTATAACATAGCTTTTATATTTAAGTAAGGGTATTTAGCAATTTCACCCGTCGCTAGGATTTGGCGGGTCTCTTTGAAGCAGATACCTCTATTCTCATCTCCGTCCTTGTTTATTCGTGGGGCAGCTCTTCGTTCTTGTGGAAATTTTGCAAGTCTCTGTTAAATCCCCCCATTCCAAATAATATTTGTGGGTATCTTATTCTGTGGGTATTTTTCTCATCTTCTGTTATGATATTTTTTTTTTTCAAAAACTTATTTGACTGATAAAAGTAAGTACATAAATGATTATATTATCTAATGCATCTTATATCATTAATTATTTAAAAAAAATATAATTTAAAATATAAAAAAAAGATATATAAGCAATTATATATATAATTAGCAATGGAATTTAGACAATGATTTGGAGATGTTACTTATCAAGGAGGAGGTGAAGACGACACGTGTGCTTTATTATCTTTTAGATAGTCATTAAGGCACAATGATCATAATTAATCTTATAAAGTGACTAGTAAAAATAATTAGTACTTTAAATCGATGGATACTTTTGCGTGTCTTTGTTGAGAAGATACATTATTATTGTTGATATTTAGTGTTACTTATTAATTTTCTCATAACTAGCTAGTAACACTTAAATTAATTATTATATATAGTTTAGCACTTTAGCAAAAGTAGCTAAGTAATTTTCAAGAAAAGTCTATGTCAAAGCCGTTAGGATTGATGCATCAATTGACCAACGAAAAGAGATGTTACTAATATGGTAGATTGGTATGTAGTGGCAATTATTTATTTCCAGACAAATAAGAACCAATTCGGGTGGGGAGGGATTAAAGTTGAGAAAGGGATGCATAAAAATAGACATATATTAAAAGCATATTTATTTTATAACAAAAGGAAGCTCAAGAAATGCGTCAACTAAAACACGTTCTATTATTATTCAAAAGAAAAGAACAATTTTAGAACACGATTATTATGTAGCAACCAATGCAATTAATGAAACAAAGAAAGTATGAATGGATGAAATGTTTTGCTATGTATAGTACACGACACAGTTCATAAAAAAAATATAATGTAATAATATATAGTACACGACAAGATCTATTAACGTCAACAAAGAACGATTTTTAGCACTTTACAAAATACGCCTAACAAAAAGATATGTCTCCTCTAATACTGAAATTCATAGAACTATATTATATAGTTTTATGTATTTGATGATGACAATTAATAAATAGAAAGAGAACACGTGAGTGATTGTTAGGAAATTACTAATATTAAAATAATATTTAGTATAAAAGGTGTATGTAAAAAAATTGTTATATTAATATTATTGTTTAATTTATTTATATACAGACAAAAAAATTAATTATTACATATTTATATATAAATATAAGTGGTTTAATTTATTTTTAATATATATATATATATATATTTAATATATATTTTATACATAGTAAAATTATTATTTTTAGCATATCAATCTCAAAAAATATGATTTAGGATAATTTTGAAGACTTTAAAAAATTTTTCTTGCCCAAAATATTAACTCAGATGATAGCCTCGAGGCCAAAATTATATTATCTGAGGCTTGCATGGACGTTTGGCCGACAGGGCTTGCATGATGATCCTATCTCAAAGGAAGGTAAAAATTATAATAATGGAAACTATATCCAAATAAAGGTAATAATTGTTGGTAAAATGTATTTTATATATGTATATGAGAAACGCTATTCTTTTTTTTTTTAAATATTATCTTTTAAACCGTTTTTAATTTGAATTTAATTATTTATTAATTATAATAATTTTTTAATTATTAATTTTTTTATTTTTTAGGAAATTATATTTATTGAGATTTAGTTTAACTTTTATATCCCTTAATTCTCTTATTTTTGAACTTTTTATACTGTTAAGCTTCTGCTAATTATTCAGGTAGTTATTTTATTTTAGAACGTTAAAAACACATTTTTTTTTAGAAAAAAAATACTCCAAATTAATTAAACACACACCGCTATCTTTTTTTATGCACTTGGCTTTATAGAATTCTCTTTTCATTTATTTATTTTCTTTCGTTAAGTATTGTTATGTTTACGGACACTAATTCTGGTATTCAACAAAACTTGAAAGGCAAGAATAGAAAAATAAAATAAAAATAAAAAAATGAGAAAACAAAGAATTAATTTTATCACCGTCACATTTATTCTTCAATGATGTTGATTTTAAAAATAAATAATTATTTATAATTTTTTAGTGGTGTATCTTTCGAAAAATGTGATTTGATTTATAGTATAATTTTTTAACTATATTTAAGACACATCTAAAATAATAAATAATAAATAAAATATTTTTAAAACACATCCAAAAATACATATGATATAATTTTTTTGGTAAAATTAAATAAACATATCTAAAATAACAAATAACAAACCAAATATTTTGTAAACACATTTAAAATTATTAAAAATTATAAAAAAAATAAATATTGTCAAGCATGAAGATAGCAGTTATTATGTTTATTTAGTTATAATAACTTTAAAATCATTCTTATAAGAATAAAGCTTTCTCCTTTAAATATAAACAAAAACATAGATAAAAAAGATAGAATCTTTTATCGAAGGAGGCAGACGGAGGAGGAAAGAGCACAGCGTAGGGGGAGGAGTGTGGCGCAGGAGAGGACGCAACGACGAAGATGGAGTATGAAACACTGCAGCTCTAGATTTTATGGGTTGGAGGTGAAATATTTAATGGAGTAAAATTTATATTTTGTGATATTTATTAGGGGTTGTTTTGGAATGTGTTAAGTTTTAGGAGGTTTAAAATTGAATTGATAAATTTTAGTTTTAGTTAAACTGTTTTTTGAATTTGTATTTTAAATTAAAAAAATTAAATTTATTTAAATATGTTTGTTTTAATTTTTTTAATTAGTGTAATAAAAAATTTTGAAGGATAAATTTAAAAGATACCTATTAGTTATATATATATATATATATATATATATATATATAGCCATTCATGTGTTTTTGTCTAATAATTTTTATAATATAATATTAGAATATGAAAAATATTAAAGTAGAGACCATCAAAATTTATTATTTTTTACTATTATTTAATTATTAATTTAATTTTTTTAGTCTAATAACAATATATTTTATCCCATACTTTAAACATTAATAACTATCTAATAACCAAAAATAATAATTTCTGAAAACTTTTTAGCATTTCTCTCTCATCTAACCTGCAATAAAGGGTAATAAGCAGTAGCATGAAGACGTACAAAGTTTGAGAGATGAATACTTTGTGAATGGCTTTTTCACCAATCCTAGATTTTCTTCCTCCATCTATGCTTAGCATGTGTAACAAACTAGCTAAAATATCTAAAGCTGTTATAACAAAGTAACAAACTAATTAATTAAGTTGATTTTAACTCAACTAATTTTCCGTTTTGGAATAAACTCACTAACACCCCTCAAACTCATCGTCAAAAGAGGAGACCTGAGTTTGCTTTTGAATTTTACAAAATTGATCATGGACAAGGGCTTTGTAAAAATGTCTGATCTGTCCTTGGTATATGCACAATATTTAGTTCATTAGTAAAAATATGTTTTCGTATAAATCCAACTCAGGCTTAGTTTGGTAAAATTTTTACTTTTTAAAAGTAACTTATAAAAGCTAATTTTTAAAAGGTAGTTTTTAAAAAAGTGTAACATTTATATTTAGTAAATTAAATTAAAAATGATTTTTAATAAACACAAGCAACAACAATTATATTTAGTAAAATAGTTTTTAAAATTTAAAAATACTATAAAAGACATAAATTTAAGCATTAAATTTAAAAATTAGTTAATATATGATGTTATATTATACTTTTAAAATTTGAAAAGCACAAGCCAACTTTAAAAAATTATATCTTAGTTGCTTTTAAAAGTACCACAATCTTTTAAAAATTGCAAGTACAAATACTTGATCTTTTTTATTTACCAAATACAAAATGAGGAGTTTATGCTTTTAAAAAACACAAGCACCTCTTCAAAAAACTTTACAAAACCAAGTCTCAAAATGCTTGAAGTAGTAGTATAAAATCGATAACAATTTTTGTTTTTTGAATTAGTTTTTAGAGTTAAATTAAGTTTACTTAATGCTAATAAGTAATAACTCATTTAATAAGTCCAAGGATTCTTCTTCCACACTAGATTAGCATCTCCATAAAAAAATAAACAATACATGAGTAATTCTGGTGCTGACTTACAGATTGGACAAGTTGTCAGAGTGGATGAGAATCGCTGGTGGATGAGAAAAAGAACAGGAAGGTTACCATGGAGAATTTTCTATGCAAAGAGAAAAATCTTGTAAAGGATTTTCAGCTTCCCAAAATGGCTCCATACTGGCTTCAGTTGCATGAAGTTCGGACAAAATTCAATGAAAGTATGGTAAAATTGGTAAGCAATCCTGTACCCTGATGCAACATCATATGTTTTTGCTTTGTTCATCACCCATTGAATTGTATCTTTACCTTCTCCTAGGATTATGGAGAGGATTCACTGAGCAATTTTTAGAGGAAAAAGATTTGAGATTAATTTGTGCCATAGATGGTGGGACAGTGAATGGGTAAGGAAGAGGGAGCTATAGTTCACTGAAGATTCGGGTATCACCAGAATTTACTTTTCAACTAATGCCTTTCTTTACAACTCGTTTCTCTTTAAGAATACTTTGCCAACCCCAAAAAGGTAAGGTTCTTATTTCTGCTGTAAGGATAGAATTAAATTTAAAGTATTTACCTTTAAGTATTCTAGAAAGAAGAGAGTTTGGTTGAGTCAAAATTTTTTAGCACTGTTTACCCCCAAAGAGCCAGGTTTGAGCCTTGAGATTTTTGAAACTAAGCCCGCCTTCTTTCTTAGGCATAGTCATCTTATCCCAACTAATCCACACTGTTTGCCTTTCAGAACCTTGCTACCCCCACCAGAACTAGGTTAAAATACTATGAATTTCATTTCGCAAATTGTCTGAAAGTTTAAAACATGACAAGGTGTAGATTGATATGGGTTCACCAACTGCTTGGAGTAATACTATCTTCCTCCGTTAGATAACAAGCACCTTTTCCATCCTTGTATCCTTTTGAGAACCTTATCTATAATTGAGTTGAAGGTGACTTTCTTAGAGCGGTTGACAAGGAAAGGTAGACCCAAATATTTATCTTGTGCACCTATATGAGTAATATTCAGCTGGGTTGCTAGGGAGGTTCTAATCAGCACTGGAGTGTGATTACTAAGATTCCAATAATTTTAGAATAGAGGCACAACTATTTTTCAAGACTTTACCAAATAGAATGGAATCATCAACAAATAGCAAGTGATTTATAGTTGGGCATCTTTTGTTTATCTGAATTTTTTGAAGGAGACTATTTTGCTCTGCTTTGTGTAGCAAGAAAGAAAATTCTTCTGCACATAATAAGAAAAAGTAAAGGGGATAGAGAGTCACTTTGACAGATACCTCTATTTAATTTAAAAAAAATCATAGAGTTGACCTTCCACAACAATAGAGTAAGAAACGGTTGTCAGCAATTCACGAATTTAGTCAATAAATCTCGAATCAAAGCCCAACTTCTCCATAATAAACTATAGAAAATGCTACTCTACCCTATCGTAGGCTTTATGCATACTAAGCTTGAGTGCCATTTCGTATTCCAAGCCTCACTTTTTTTTTGTTTAAGGTAGTGCATACATTCGTGTCCTATAAGAATGTTATCAGAAATAAGTCTACTTTTCAAAAATGCACTTTGAGTAGAGCTAATTATCTTGTTCATACACCCTTGGAGTCTGTAGACCAGCACCTTCGAAATGATTTTGTAGACAATAGAGGACAAACGAATGAGCCTTATCTGAGTTATATCACTTGCATTTGGGACCTTTGGCACTAGATAGATATTGGTGTGGTTAAAATTTTTTAAAATTCTACCTCCAACAAAGAAACTCTTCACAGCTTGGAACATGTCTTCTCCCACTACATCCCAGTAAAATTAGAAGAATTTAGCCGTCATACCGTCCTCTCTTGGTACACTTTGAAGGTAGATACTAAAAGTAGCTCTTTTTACCTCCTCCATAGAAACATGTCTTCTGAGCTTACGATTCCTGTTAGTTGTAACCTTAGCCTCGAAGTCTGTGAAAAAAGGCTCAGGATTCGCCTGATTGTAAGATGTGAAAATACTCTTAAAACAGTCCTCAACCACCTTAGCAATATCAGCATTAATTGTTGCCATATCCCCATTATCCTTCCGTAGATGCCATATCTTATTTCTTCTGATTTTAGATTTAAATTTTCGATGGAAGAAGTTTGTATTTTGGTATCCTTCCTTCAGCCTTTTAATTCTAGATTTATCTTTCCAATAAAATTCCTCATACAAATATGTGTTTTCAAGCCGCTGTTCAAGTTCAAGTAATTCAGTGTCCCCTATAATACCTGATGTCCGTTTTTGTTCTAGGAGAGCACTAACTTTTGCAATCTCCTTTTTATACTTAGTAGAGCTATTCTTTTGTCAGAGAACCAATCGGTGTTTAACCAATTTAAGATTATGAAAAAATCTGAACATCGCTGAACCTTCTATATATGAGTTCTAGGCCTCGCCAATGAAGTTACGAATTTGTTCTTCACTACATCAGCGGGATTGAAACTTGAATCTCCTCTTTGATCTCTCCGATTGGTAGTTAGTGTCTAAAAGGAGGGGAGTGATCAGAACCTGTCTCTAATAGTCTCAAGACCGTGGATTGAGAGTATAATTAGGACCAAAATTCATCAACAAGTACTGTGTACTATGTCAAGTCTTTCCTGAATTAGTTCACCTTCCCTGCTTCTGTTACTCCAAGTAAATGGTTTACCTACCATTCCCAAATCAATCAACGAGTTATTTCCAGTAAAGTAATTAAAGGTAGCAATAAAAGAATGAGATTTAGGATTACCACTAAGTTTCTCACCTTGATCAATAATAGAATTGAAATCACCAACAATAACTGATTTACCTTAGAATTCGGAGAACACCAAAAAATTTTCTTGAAACTGAAATAGATGAATATTCTATTACAATTTAAATAAACGCTTACAAAATTCTATTCAATATTAAAAATGACATCTTTTATCAAAGCAGTAATATAGAACTTAAAATAATTGATAATCTAAACAACAAAATTATTCTTCTATACCAACGCAAGTCCACCCACACTACGAGAAAGATCAACAATTTGCCAAACGTACGCGTGCTCTTCACCAATAAAGATGTTAGCATCAATATAGAGGCATAGTTTTGAATATAATATTGTTTTTCTTTGTCATACAACTCGCACACATTTGCAAGAGAATATCAATATGAAGAACAGCTTTTTTTTTTGGACTTGATGAAGAACAGCTTTGGTTGATGAGTAATTCCCGGTAAAGAAAAGATAAATTATTGTTCTTGTTTCTGGTATTGAAATAGGCCCAAGCTCTAGAAAATACTATTTAAGTGTTTTTAAGAACCACTTCTATTTTCAAAATGGTAACTCCAAATTTATTGGCCCAATTTAAATATGTTATTGTTTTGTTTTTGTCTGAATATATTAATTCAAAAGTCTAGTATGGACAATGTTGGAAGAGGGCTAGGACCAAGAGATAAATTGGACTTAGATAGCCCACATCTGCCACAATCATTCAACCATATACCAAAATGAACTCTTATCCAAAAAGAAATATGATGATGATGGTGATGAGACCAAAAAACGGTGGCGATATTTTAATGATCATGATGAGATGATTAATTGATTATTATGTAGTCGGAAAATGATACTATTTATAAATATTTTTAAAGGGTAAAGTATTAAATTGGTCTCTTATATTTCGACGTAATTCTATTTTTGTTCTTAAGGTTTAAAATGTCTTATTTGAATCTAAAAAAGTTTCATTTAGTTTTAATATAGTCCCACCGTGAGGTCAAAGTTAAATAATTAATGAAATATCCTACATAATAGCAGTAAAAGAACAAGATTGATAATTTGGAGAACAAGTATAAGAGACACAAAATCAATTGTGGATGCATCAATATATTTATTTATCATTCTCTTTAGTTCTATAGAAAATATTTCATTTAAATTGTAAGAAAAATGATAAATAAATGTATTGATGTATCTTCGGTTGATTTTGTGCCTTTAGAGCTTGTACTTATTCTCCAGATTATCGATCTTGTTCTTGTACTGCTGTTATGTAGAATATTCCGTTAATTATTTAACTTACTTTGACTTTACGGTGGAACTATATTAAAGCTAAATGAAATTTTTTTAAATTTAAACAAGACACTTTAAACCTTAAGAATTAAAACAGAATTACACCAAAACGTAGAGATAAATTTAGTAATTTATCCTATTTTTAAAAGCCCGTAGCCAGTTGTCATTAAAACTTAAATAACAAAAAAGTACAAAAAAAAAAGATGCTTTACATTATAATATATATTTTTTTGGTACATGCATTATTAGGCATATATAATACACCATATTGTCGGAATTGTTTATTCAGGATATTTTTGAAAGAACTAATATGTTAGTCAAATAACATGATTTATAACTATTTAAGTGTCTAATGCCGTATGTGTTCGGATTCTTTATAACATTAAAGTCAAAGTAAAGACTCAAATGTTCTGCCTAATATGTAATAACTACTTAATAAAGTGTTAATGAAATGGATTTATTTTGTATTTATTCATAAAGACATTTGTATTTGGACAGACGAAACCCGCCAATGCGTCCAATTCAATCCACATGTCTATCTTAATTTTGTGTCATTAACTTAAACTATTAGCACTAATAGTGTATTAGATACGATTACTTAGTGATCAAGAAATAATTCTGTTTGGATTAAGTTTTTTAAATAACAGAATCAGTTATTGTCATTTCGCATATATCATTTTTTATTCTTCAAAATACCTTTATATATGAAATTGTATCTAAAAATTTTATTTTTATTTCATGTATAGAAATTTAGTTGTTTTCCATTGTCACAAATTAGATATCTCAGAACACTCGATAAAAAAAATAAATAACTCTAAATCTAACTTATAAAACCAAAACTCTTTAAAATTACTATTCAACTAGTTTTGGTTCTTGTTCATAAATTATTTCTTCGCTAAAACTACACTTATTGTTTTTCATGAAAACAAGCTAAGGTATAAGAATTTCATGTCTTTCACAAAAATTACATATGATAAACTCTCTAGCTATAGTGCTATATGATAATCCAACTAAATGTAAGTTTGTAGTTGAGGGCACTTCAATAAATTCTCATATCTTGTTTATGCTGTAAATAAAATATCACATTAATATATGAAAAATTTACTTTTACCTCATTAGAAATACATTAAGATATCACTCTTGTACTGATATTAGACTATTGGCTTTTTCGGTTCATATTGAACATATTGAATATCTGACTTGAATAATAGGCAATTTATAACAGACATTTGTGTTTACTTAAGTAAAAATTTGATGTCCTATGCAGTATAAACGAACTAGTATCATAATTATCAAACTCGATCTCGGGTTGGGATTCGAATAAAGGATCCTCACATGAGTGAGCAAGCAAGGTATCCACTAGGCCAGTTTACTCTTTCGCATATGATGTGGTTTTCATTAAATATATTACAATAGAGGACTTAATTTGCTTATATATATTATTTGAAAAGAGTATATAACCATTTCTATCCATGAAAGACATATACTGATAAAACTGACTATGACAAACTAAAACTAATATTATAGCTTTCAAAGATTAGTTTCGTTTAACAAAAACAACTAACCGTTAGTTTTTGTTGACTCCATTAAAAAGTTAATTAAAATATTCAAACTATCCTAATTTATTACATTATCTTCAACTTTTTAAATCATTTATTTTTTTTCGAAATTCTGAACATCACTACCTTATACCAGCACGATTACACTGCCACCACTACCACTAGTACCAACACTACTATGAAGATAACATAAACAAATAAAGATAAAAATTGATTGAATTCATTAACATGCACACGAGAGAGAGAGAGAGAGAGAGAGAGAGAGAGAGAGAGAGAGAGAGAGAGAGAGAGAGAGAGAGAGAGAGAGAGAGAGAGAGAGAGAGAGAGAGAGAGAGAGAGAGAGAGAGAGAGAGAGAGAGAGAGAGGGAGAGAGGGAGAGGGAGAGGGGGAGAGGGAGAGGGAGAGGGAGAGGGAGAGGGAGAGGGAGAGGGAGAGGGAGAGAGAGAGAGAGAGAGAGAGAGAGAGAGAAGGGAAGACAACGTCCGCGACAAAGACAGAGTTGTCGTGCTACTAACGCTGGAAGGGAGACCGAAGAGAGAAACACGAAAGGAAGGAGAAAGAGAGAGAGAGATTGCGGCAACCAGGTAAAAGAAGAAGAACAAAGAAGATAAAGGGGAAGGAAGGTGACATGGTGCGGAAGACTACTGTTGGGTCCGACGGGATAAGAGAGAAAGAGGTTGCGAGGCAATGTATGCAGGAGAGAAGGGTTCTTACTGTTGCCGTCGCCACCATTGCTGTAGTTGTTACTGTTGTGGCCGGAGAAGACCGTCGAGAAAGAGAGAGAAACTGAGGCAACCGGTGGTGCGCAAAATTGAACTCCGCACAACTGAACCGGCAAGTGCACCGGGTCGTCCAAGTAATACCTCAGGTGAGTGAGGGTCGAATCCCACAAGGATTGTCGGATTGAGCAAGCAATGAATATCTTGCAAATCTTAATCAGGCAATTAGAAAAAATGGTTTGTTGAAAGCATAAACGAAACAATAAAGAAAGAAATACCAGATTGATGTGAAAACAATGATAAGAAATCAATTAAGGTTTTGGAGATGCTTTATTTTTCCAGATTAACTTTTCTTATTGTCTACTTCAATAACGAGTGATTCATTCAATGACAGCCGTAAGTGATTAACTCATGTCCTCTCATCAAGTTAATCTCCTCTAAACCATAGCAATCCACCATATTCGAGTAACTCATGTCCTCTCATCAAGTTAGCTCATGGTTTCTCACTATAGCCGAAGATGAAGCTCTAAGCAATCCACTTCCCTTTAAGTGATCCTACTCAAAACGCCACAGATATGGTCGGATCTTCCAGATCAGAGAATGCTGCTTTTCTGACTCTAGACCTCATCTATCTAGAACTAACGGGATTATATGTCACATACCCAATTAGCCCAAATAACTCTCTTGGAACTTGTGATGCGTCCTCAAGCTCTGGCTCTCACTATCCCAGTCAGGACTCATGTAAACCCATGTAGAACAAGGATGAATGTCATGTTTCACCCCCATATTCATAAGAATGAAGAATGCGAATGCATCATAGAATAGAATCAGACATATATTGAAATAGAAACAGTAATATTATTAATCCATGAGAATCAGTAGAGCTCCTAACCCTAACCTAGGAGGTTTAGTTGCTCATAGCTTACAGAGAGTGTAATGTAATGTGTCTGTGCTTCTCCCCTCCTGGGAGGCCTGATCCTCAGGAGGAAGGAAGTCTCCTTTTTTATAGTAAATACTAGACCTAAGAGATGTTACTAATAATTAAAAATTACAAAAATAAGATAAAACTAGGCTAAGGTGCGAAAATCCACTTCCAGGCCCAATTTGGTGAGTATTTTGGGCTGAGCTTAGCATCCATCTTGAGTGAGTGGGCATTGGATGCCCACTAGGGGGGTGTGAGTGCACTCCCTTGCTCCCTTTTGGGCGTTGAATGCCATTTTTGGGTGTTCAACACTGGGCCCTGTCCTCTTGGGGCGTTAAACGCTAGAAAGGAGATAGTTTGGGTGTTTAACGCCTATTTTGGGCCTTCATTTCCAGAGACAAGTATAGACTATTATATATTGCGGGAAAGCCCTAGAAGTTAGCTTTCTAACTCCATTGAGAGTGCATCATTTCCACCTCTGTAACTCAAGATATGCTCATTGGAATGTACAGAGGTCAGGTTGACAACATCTGCAATCCTTTCTTTGCCTCTGAATCAGACTTTGCCAAAACTTGCCAGATTCACCCAAAAATCACCTAAAATCATAGGAAAAATACAAAAACTCAAAGTAGCAACCAAAAAGTGATTTTTGCACTAAAACCTACTAAAACTTGATAAAACTTAATGAAATGTAACCAAAAACACTAAGAAAATAGTACTAAAAAGTGTATAAAATATCCACTCATCAGAACACCAAACTTAAACTATTGCTTGTCCTCAAGCAACCAAAAAACAAGATAGCATTAGGAAGAAAAGAATACAATAAGTCTCAGAGTTGTCAATGAAGCTCAGTTTCAATTTATTGAGTGGGGCTATTAGCTTTTTACTTCTGAATAGTTTGGGCATCTCACTTCCCTTTGAAGCTCAGAAGTACTGGCATCCTTTGGAACTAGAATCCGGATGATATTATTGATTCTCTTCTTTTGGTTTTTCTTGATTCTTGACCCACAGCTTTTTCTTTTGGTGCTTCGCACCTTTTTTAGCCTAGCCGTGACTCTGACCATTTTATTTTCCAATATTACCACCAGATACATAAACGCCACAGGCACTTAACTGGGGGAACCCTTTGGATTCGAATTTAGCTTTGCTTGAATTCCCAGATAGTGGTACCCAGAGTTCTTAAGCATACTCTTTTTCTTTTTTTTTTTTTTTTGCATTGGATCACAACTTTAACTGCTCAGTCTCAAGCTTTTCACTTGACACCTTTACATCACAAGCATATAGTTAGGGATAACAGCTCATTTGAACTTTTTAGGTCAATTTTTGACCCTCCTAACTATTGATGCTCAAAGCCTTGGACCCTTTTTTATTTTTCTTTCTTTTTTTATTTTGCTTTTTATTTTGATTTTTTTTATTTCTCTTTTTGCTTTTTGCTTTTTTCTGTTGTTTCTTTTGCTTCAAGAATCAATAATTTTGATTTTTCAGAGAATCAATAATACTTCTCTAACTTCACTGTTCCTCAAGAGCCAATACACTCAACTTCAATCTCAAACATGCACAGTTAATTCATATATTTAGAGAATAAATGCAAGGTCACCACATCAAAATAATTAGAAACAAGTCATGATATACTCAAAATTTATGTATCTCACTATTTCTTTTCTAAAAAATTTTTCTTTTAAATTTGGTGAGAGATACATTGGATATCTTATAACCAAACAAAATAATAAAAAATGACACTAAAAAGGAATGAAATACTAGATGTAATCATGCACTAGAATAGAAGACAGATAAAGTAAAGTACAAGGAAAACAGAAATAACATAATAAGAGAAGAATAAAACTCAACCACCTTAGTGATGGCGGCTGCTCCTCCTCAAGCTGTGCTCTTCTAAGAAGATGATTCAGCTTTCCTTGGTGCCACTGATGATAATATAAACCTAGAGCTTGCTCTGCAACACCAAACTTAAAAAGTTTGCTTGTCCCCAAGCAAAAAAAAAAAAATGGGGAGAGGAATGGGTGGAAAAAGTTTGAATTTGAAGTGGGTGAGGTTTTGGGTGGGACCCACTGGCCTTGGAGGCCTTAAAGCTTGAATGAGCTTGCGCTGCCTGGGCGTTCAACGCCAGCTCCTCACTCCTCAATGGGCGTTGAACGCCTAGCTTTACTCCTTGTCTGGCGTTCAACGCCAACAAGGGACTCTCCCCAGAGTGTTCTGCTTTCCATATCAAGTATCTTTGTCTCTGTTCTAAGTGTCTACTCATGATTGGATTTCCTCCCAACAAGCGCTTCTTTACCATCATTAGCTTGACACTTGGGTATTGACTTTCTTCCTCTTCTTCCAGTTGGTTAACAGAAATGACTCCACGGGGGAAGAGGAGGAGATTAGTGCTCTTGAATTTGAATTCCTCCTAACACGCTTTCTTTTATTGTTATCAGCTTGATTCACCTTGCTTGTTAGGGTAGGGGTTGTATTGTTTCTCCATCCCCTATGCATCTTCCTCTTGGGACCTTCCTCTTTAGTGGGTGCTGACTGTCCAACACCAAACTTAGGTTTGATGTCTGGAGAAACTATGAGTTTTCACCAAGGGAGGAAGTTTCAGTATTGTACTCTATATGAAAGTACCTCCCTTGTCAGGGGGTAGTGGAGGTTTAAGGACCTTGAAAACCATGTAATCCTTCTGTAACCTCAGCATCAATTCGCCTCTCTCAGCATCAGAGAGGTTTCTTCCAGTAGAGAGAGACCACTGCTCCAAAATCTCAGCAAAAGAAATATTGATTTGCAACATCTTAAAGCCTTCCAAGGATTGTGAGTAGTGCTCATCCTTGGTCTCCTTTTGGGACATCTTAGGGTGTGATACTTCAGGCTTTCTTCCCATAAAAGGGGCATGTAACAGTGTCCTTCAATCCTCTTCTTGAGCCTCTTCTTCATTTAGTTCCTCAACAGTGTGTACCACCTTAGGCTCAGCCTCCTTGGTCTTAATGAGGGCCTTACACTCTTCTCTTGGATTCACCTCTGTGTCTCTATGAAGAGTGTTAGGGGGTCTCTGAAGTTTCCAAGGGTATGGCAACCTGGCCTTGTACTCAAGGGCCATGAGTGGTGCAAGGTGAGTGTCCATAGTGCCTAAAGAAGGGTTACCAGCTTGCTTAGGAGAGGTGTTCCCAGCACTTACATGTGTCTGGTCTCCCCTGTCTGGCCGTTCAATGCTACTGCTGGTCCTTTCCTTGCATTGAACGCCAGTGTTGCCCCCTCCTAGGCGTTGAACTCCCCTGATGGTGCCCTGGGCTGCAGCTTGTTCATCTTCTGCCATTTCCTCTTCCCCCTGCCTCTTACTGGTCTGAGGTTGGGTGTTTAGGGTACTCCTTAATTGGATAGCTCGGCACTCTTTTCTTATCTGTTCAGACAAGTGCTGTTCAACCTGGTTCAACTGTACTTCCATATTCTTGCTGGAGGCCTGGGTCTCCTGCACTACTTCTAGCAAGCTTAGTATTTACTGTGTGAGAAAGTGCAACTGCTGGGTTAATGATTCACTTTGTTCTGGAGGGTTAGATTTAGTGGTCACTGTCTTGACCTTTTCTTTCATTGAAGTCTCACCAGATGAGTATAAATGCTGGTTGTGGGTGACTGTTTCAATGAGTTCTTGAGCTTCTTCAATTGTCTTTTTCATGTGTATTGAACCACCAGCAGAAAGATCTAAGGACATCTTAGCCATATATGTGAGCCCATAATAGAAAATGTCCAGCTTTACCCAGTCTGAAAATATTTTCGTGGGGCATTTTCGTAATATCATCCTGTACCTCCCCTAAGCATCGTAAAGAGATTCATTATCTCCTTGTTTGAAGCCTTGGATGTCTAGTCTTTGATGGGTTAGCTTCTTTGGGGGGAAGTATTGATTCAAAAACTTGTCCACCAACTTACTCCATGTGTTCAGGCTTGATTTGGGTTGGATATCCAACCACCTCTTTGCTTGGCCTTTTATAGCAAATGGAAAGAATAGCAGCTTGTAGACGTCCTGGTCGACTCCATTGGTTTATACTGTGTCAGAAATCTGCAGGAAGTCTGCAAGGAATTCTGTGGGCTCTTCTTGCGAAAGTCCATAAAACTGAAAATTTTGCTGCACTAGAGTGATTAGCTGTGGGTTGAGCTCAAAATTACTTGCTCTAATGGGAAGTACACTAATGCTCCTTCTATAGAAGTCAAGAGTGGGAGCTGTATAAGATCCCAAAGTTCTTCTAGGTTGTGCATTCCCAATTAGGTCCCTAGTGAACTTTTTCTGTTCCTGCATACACAGACAAGAAGCAAAGAAAAATGGGAGTCTCTATGTCACAGTATAAAGAGCTCCCAGTGAGATGTCCTAAAAAGAGATAGAGTAATATAAAGTAAAAAATTTTAAAAAGAAAAATTCAAGAACAAGAATGCAAGAATTAAAAGAAATGGTTTTCAAAATTTTTTTAAATTCAAAAATAATTAAATAAAATAAAAAATAGAAAACTAATTTGAAAATAAATAAAGAAATAACTTAGAAATTTCGAAAAAATAAAAAAAAAATAGAAAGAAAGAAGTTTTAAAAATTTTCAAAATTAAAAATAAAGAAAAAAAGAAAAATCAAAGAGACACATAACTTAAAATTAAAATAAGATAAAGCAATATTTGAAATTTGAGATGCAATTTTCAAAAATTGAAAAAGTCAATTAAAGATTTTGAAATTCAAAAATTAGAAAGAAAAAGTCAAGAGAAAGAAACAAGATAAGATAAAATTTGAAAATTTAAAGATTTTGAAATTCAAATTTGAAAAAATATTTAAAATTAAGACAAGAGATTTAAAATTTGAAAAAGTCAAAAGAAAGAAACAAGATAAGATAAGATTTGAAAATTAAGACAGGAGGTTTGATTTTGAAAAATTTTGAAATTTAAAAAGAAAAAGTCAAAAAGAGAATTTGAAATTCAAATTTGAAAGAAAAGAAGGCTAACAAAATACTAAACTTTTAAAATTTGGATTTAAAATAAGATAAGATAACAAAATTTTAAAATCAAGGAAAAAGATAAGATAAACAAGAAAATTAAACAAAAAAAAACTAATGGGACACCAATCTTAAAATTTGAATCAAGATAAGAAAAAGAATTAAAGGTTTTTCGAATAAATAATTTTTAATTTTTTTTGAAAATTTAAATAAAAAATAAAAAAGAAATACTAAAAAAGTATTAAATTTAAAATTTGAAATTTTTTAAAAATAAAATAGTTAAGATAAAATTTGAAAATAAAAAAGATAAATAAAACAAAGATCAAGAATCTAGAAAGATAAGCAAGATATTATTTTAAAATTTGAAATTCACAAATCAAAGAAACACCAAACTTAAAATTTGAAATCAAATAAAGATAAGATAAAGATTTAAAAAATTTAAATCAAAATTTTTGAAAATGTGAAGAAAAGATTTTAAAAATTTTTGAAATTCAAAAGAAAAAGAAAACACTAAAGAAACACCAAAGTTAAAAATTTTTTAAATCAAACAAACTATTTTTCGAAAATTTTAAAAGAAAAACACTAAAAGACACCAAACCTAAAATTTTGAAATCAAACAAGAGAAAATACTAAGAAAGTTTCAAACATAAAGAAAGAAAAACAAGAACAATAGAAATGAAAACCAAAGGGACACCAAACTTAAAAATTGACACAAGACTCAAACAAAAAGAAAAAGATGATTAAAGATAAAAAGTTTTTGAAAAAAAAAATAAGAAACACAATTAAAAGAGCAATAAAACCGTAAAAGGTACTTGATCTAAACAACAAGATAGTCCGGTAGTTTGTCAATCACGAACAATCCCCGGCAACGGCGCCAAAAATTTGGTGCGCGAAATTGAACTCCGCACAACTGAACCGGCAAGTGCACCAGGTCGTCCAAGTAATACCTCAGGTAAGTGAGGGTCGAATCCCACGAGGATTGTCAGATTGAGCAAGCAATGGCTATCTTGCAGATCTTAGTCAGGCGATTAGAAAAGATTGTTGTTTGTTGAAAGCATAAATGAAACAATAAAGAAAGAAATACCAGATTGATGTGAAAACAATGATAAGAAATCAATTAAGGCTACGGAGATGCTTTATCTTTCCGGATTAACTTTTCTTACTGTCTACTTCCATAACAAGTGATTCATTCAATGGCAGCCGTAAGTGATTAACTCATGTCCTCTCATCATGTTAATCTCCTCTAAACAGTAACAATCCACCATATTCGAGTAACTCAAGTCCTCTCATCAAGTTAGCCCACGGTTTCTCACTATAACTGAAGATGAAGCTCTAAGCAATCCACTTCCCTTTAAGTGATCCTACTCAAAACGCCACAGACAAGGTCGGATCTTCCAGATCAGAGAATGCTGCTTTTCTGACTCTAGCCTTAGTGCCCCAGAAACCTCATCTACCCAGAACTAACGGGATTATATGTCACATACCCTAATTAGCCCAGATAACTCTCTTAGAACCTGTGATGTGTCCTCAAGCTCTGGCTCCCACTATCCCGGTCAGGACTCATGTAAACCCATGTAGAACAAGGATGAATGTCACGTTTCACCCCAGATTCATAAGAATGAAGAACGAGAATGCATCCTAGAATAAAATCAGATGTATATTGAAATAGAAATAGTAATATTATTAATTCATGAGAATCAGCAGAGCTCCTAACCCTAACCTAAGATGTTTAGTTGCTCATAGCTTACAGAAAGTATAATGTAATGTGTATGTGCTTCTCCCCTTCTGGGAGGCATGATCCTTAGGAGGAAGGAAGTCTCCTTTTTTATATTAAATACTAGACCTAAGAGATCTTACTAATAATTAAAAATTACAAAAATAAGATAAAACTAGGCTAAGGTGAGAAAATCCACTTCCGGACCCACTTTGGTGAGTGTTTTAGCCTGAGCGTGGCATCCAGCTTGAGTGAGTGAGCGTTGGATGCCCACTAGAGGGTGTGAGTGCACTCCCTTGCTCCTTTTTGGGCGTTGAATGCTAGTTTTGGGCATTCAACGCTGGGCCCTGTCCTCTTGGGGCGTTAAACGCCAGAAAGGGGATAGTTTGGATGTTTAACGCCCATTTTGGACCTTCATTTCTAGAAACAAATATAGACTATTATATATTTCTAGAAAGTCTTGGAAGTTAGCTTTCCAACTCCATTGAGAGCGCGTCATTTGGACCTCTGTAGCTCAAGATATACTCGTTGGAATGCACGGAGGTCAGGTGTTAACAGCATCTGCAGTCCTTTCTTTGCCTCTAAATCAGACTTTGCCAAAACTTGCCAAATTCACCCAAAAATCAACTAAAATAATAGAAAAAACACAAAAACTCAAAGTAGCATCCAAAAAGTGATTTTTGCACGAAAACCTACTAAAACTTGATAAAACTTAATGAAATGTAACCAAAAACACTAAGAAAATAGTACTAAAAAGTGTATAAAATATCCACTCATCAACCGGGTATGAGAAAAAGAACAAAAAAGATAAAGGGGAAGAAAGGTGTGATGGAAAGGAAGTCCGTTGTTGGGTCCGATGGGACAAGAGAGAAAGAGGTTGCGAGGCAATGTGTGCTAGAGAGAATGGTTCTCTTCTACTGCCGTTGCCACCATTGTTGTAGATGTCATCGTCGCTAAGCTGTTATACCGCTGCTGTGGCCGGAGAAGGCCGTCAAGCATGCTAGAGGCACCGTGTTGTTATGTTGTTCCTGTTTCACCTTTTTTCTTTCTGTCCAATGTTGGCAGTGACCTCTCTCTCTCTCTCTCTCTCTCTCTCTCTCTCTCATTGACTCTGTGTTGTTTTCTTCTATGTTTACATTTTGATTTTTTTTCGAACCATGTCCTCTACTGATAAGTTTTTATTGTTTTTCTAACCTGTTCATGTTTTTTATTTGCTGAATAAAAAAATTATTTTTTTAAAAAACTATTTGTTGGTTTCTTCGAACCATGTTCTCTACTTATATGTTTTTATTGTTTCTTTTTTTTTTTTAACTTGTTCATGCTTTTTATTTGCTGAAAAAAAATCATTTTTTTAGAAAAATCATTTGTTGGTTTCTGAAGCAATAACAAAGTATTGAAAAGAATGTTAATCAAGAAAGGGGATGAAGAGAGATAGGTTAACAAGAGTGGTGTCAAATATAAAGGTGAAAGAGGTGGAAGATAATAGAATATGATTAGTTTGGGTATTTTAATTAACGATCGATTATTTTTGTGAAACGAAACTAATTTTTGATGGGTACAATATTAATTTTAATTTTTCATGATCAGTTTTATCAGTGTTCGAATCTTTAATGGTAAAAATGATTATTTATTCTAGCTTATAAAACCAAAACTCTTTAAAACTACTATTCAACTAGTTTTGGTTCTTGTTCATGAATTATTCCTTCGCTAAAACTACACTTGTTGTTTCTCATGAAAACAAGCTAAGGTATAGAAACTTCACGTCTTTCATAAAAATCACATATGATAAACTCTCTAGCTATGGTACTAAGGCATATGACAATCCAACTAAATATAAGTCTATAGTTGGGGCACTTCAATAGGCTTTCATGTCTTGCTTATGCAGTAAATAAAGCATCACATTAATATATGAAAAATCCACTTTTATCTCATTAGAAATGCGTTAACAAAATACATAAGTATTAGAGATATAATAGATCAAGACAGGGATAGTTTTTCACTCTTGTACTGATCTTAGACTATTGGCTTTTTCATGTTCATATTGAACATATTGAATATCTGACTTGAATAATAGGCAATTTATAACTAGCATTTGTGTTTACATAAGTAAAAATTTGATGTCCTACAGTAGTAGGACCTAACACTTCGTAAGCAAATTCAGTGCAAAATTAGAGTTTCAAAGTATTGCTACAATTGAAACTAAGACTCGATGGATTCTTAGTCTGTTTTGTGATCTTCACATAAGTTGCAAGATGATTCCAACAATCTATAATGACAATATCAGTGTGGTGCTCTTTGCAATAAATCCTATTCCACGCAACAAAACAAATCACTTTAAACTAAACCTATATTCTTTTCATAAACGGACTTGTATCATAATTATCAAACTTGATCTCGGGTTGTTGGGATTCGAATAAAGGGTCCTCACGTGAGTGAGCAAGAAGTTATCCACTAGGCCAGTTTACTCTTTGGCATATGATGTGGTTTTCATTAAATATGTTACAATAGAGGACTTAATTTAGTGTTCCAATCTATATGGTCATTCTCCTTTCGCTTGAAGATTGATCAACAACCAATCTCAAATGCTCAAATCAAAGAAATTTGCCACCACACCTTGAGGGTAGAAATAGTTCTATACAAGTTTGGTGTATGTGCAATCTCGAAGAGTATGAAGAGTAGATTCCTCATGATTTTTATAGCAAGGGCAGTGGGCTAAATATGAGTGATGTCTCCTCCTACGCTCAGCATTTGTTAGGATTACTCCATTACCAACTGTTCTGAGGGTTACCTAAAACTGTAGGTCGATCTCGGACGAGATCTTCTGTACTAATCGGCGCTGACGTGTCCGACTTGTAAGTGGTGATCGGAGCTATCGCGTCCGATTTGTTGGACTGGTGGTGATGCTGATCCTTTGTCACCGGAGGGTGGTGGTACCTGCAAGGGACTCCGATGCTTAAGTTAGCAAGGGTATTAAGCAGGTTTTTAGTAGAATCAGAGTATGAGTTATACCTGGGTGCTCCAGTGTATTTATAATGGTGTGGAGTGACCTTTCTGGAGATAAGATAGTTATCTTATCTTATCTTTGAGTGAAGTCATCTTATCTTTAAGGGGAACCACCTTTATCTCTATAGGCTTGGGCTGCCTTTAGATTTGGGTCGTGTTCCTCTGTTTGGGCCTTCTTGGGCCTCTGTAGTGATTTGGCCGAGCTCTTGGAGAAGAGGTCGGATGTTCCTGACCTGAAGAGGTCGGTTGGCTTGTCGTCGATCATCATGGGTCGGACATCTCGACCCAGGGTATGAAAAGTGCTCCTGCTCGAGTGTGGTCTTCCTTTTGAAGTCGAGTCCTTAATTTTAGGACTTCAATCTTTCTCTGGAGAAGTCGAGCTCGAGCATCGTTGATTTCTTTCTTGTAGAGTTTCCTTTTGAATGCAGAACGTTTTTCTTTCTTCTTCTTTAATTTTTGGAAACGCGCGTTCCTTACCTTGGGAACGTGTGATGGTTTTTAATGCCCCATTAATTATTTTAATGTTCTGTTTCCTTTGCCTCCCGCTTTCTCATTTCATTTTGAATTACACCAAAACTTTCTCCTTTCTGTTTCTTCTTTCTCTTGCTGTAACTTCCCCCTTTCTCTTTTATTCTTCTGTTTTGTTCGTGCCTCTTCATTCTCTGGCCCCCAAGTTTTTACGTCTTCGTGCCTTCCTTGGAGTGGTTATTAGTGTGGGCTCGCCGTCTGTCTTCATCGCCTTTCTTACTTTTACAGGTTGGTCCTCTTTTCTTCTTCTTTCTTCCTGCATTTTTGAAAAGTTTTGATCTTGCTTGGTTTTGTGTTAAAAAACTTGAATCTTTTCTATGTTTGTCGTGCATATGCTTATTACTGTAATGTGTGCTCTGGGAGTGTCTTTGATTTTGAATGATCCTTCTGCATTTAGGATTTTTGCGTGCCGTTTATTGTTTCCAGTTTGTGTCCTTTGATATGAACTGCATGTCGTTACTGAGGCTTATGAATCTGCTTGCTTCTAAAAAAGATTGCTCCTTTGATGACTTTCACCATGTTGGTAGTTTTCTTTGCTGATAAATTTGTAGAAGATAACGATTTTCTGATGGCTTGCTTTGATTTTCTTCTTGTGTCGTTGCTTATTTGGAAGGGGATTATTTTTCTTTGCTGAGAGTTTTGTTGGGATGTAGCCTTGTAGACTTTTTTCTGAGTCCTTACTCTGTCCCTGCCTCCAAAGGATGCCCCTGGACCTTGGTGTATGTCCTGGGGTTTTCCTTTTACTGTTTGTATGCTTGAGTCATGTTTTGTCCGAGCTGATTTCTTTTTTTCCCGAGCTATTTTGGTTAGTAATCCATCTTCTTTTTCTGGCTGTAGAACTAGTTGACCATGTCTTCTCGCAAAAATATTGTCGAGACGTCTTCCAAGGTTCTTGAGGGTATGTATGACTGGCTGGACTCCCTCGTCCTGATGTGTGTTTCTGTAGTTAATTCTGAATTCTGTGCGGAGCTTAGAAAATATCATCGAATCTGTAGTAGTAGAGATCAGGAGAACAACTATGAATTGGTAGCACCTGATTCTGATGAAAGGGTTTGCTTCCCTGTTCTAACCCAAGGGGAGCACCCCTTCTTTTATGTGTACGACTTCTTTTTCAGCTAAATGAACATCACCCTTCCTTTCACCCCCTTTGAGACCGACCTGTTGTGGTCGTGTAACGTAGCTCCATCCCAGCTTCATCCAAACTCATGGGGCTTTATCAAGATCTTTCAGTTGCTTTATCAAGAATTTGATGTAAAACATTCTCAAACTCTCTTCTTTTATCTCTTTGTGTTGACCAAACCTGGGACTACCAAAAAGAAAGCTTCTTGGATTTCTTTCAGGTCTGCCCGAGGACACAAAGTTTTTTCTATGTATGATGAGTCTTTTAGGGATTTTAAGAATTACTTTTTTAAGATTCGAGCTGTTGAAGGAGCTCGACCTTTCTTTTTGGATGAGAATGGCGAGCCCAGCTTTCCTTTAGAATGGCAAAGGAATGTAGTGGTGTCTAGGTACACTTGAGAGATGTTGGATGAAATTGAGCAAGCTTTTGTAACTATGTTGGAAGAGAACTGGGGGCAGCCTCCCCCATCTTGATACTAAGAAATTTTTAGGAAATTCTTTACTTCTCCGAGCTGAACTGGGTAGGGGTCGACTTCCTTAATATTTGTCGTACTTGTTTATTTTGTTGAGCTCATTCCTTTTCCTTCTAGTTTATAACTTGGTTTCTTGTGTATTTTCAGAGATGATTAAAAACAACGAATCTATGAAGGCCTTTAAGAAGGCGAGAAAAGCTACAGCAGCGCAGCACATCTCGGGTAAAGTTGCTGGGGAAGAATCTTCCCAGGTTCCTCCCAAGAAGCCTGTTTTGAATACTGCTGGGCTGAGGAAGATGATTCCTACGCCTCAGGTTCGTATAGTTGACCCCCCCAGACTTCTACTGCTACCTCTTCTCCCTCTGTCGGCCTTCTTCCCAAAAGACAAAGGACTGTGGAACCTTTTAATCTGGATGCTCCTGACTTCGATGCTGTTGGTTTTGTTGATCAACAAATTGCTCCTTACGGTGTTATTCCTACTGACGATGTCTCTCTTCTTCGCCATTTGGATTTCATCACTCGGAGTAGTATTAAGATGGCTCATATGGGAGCAGCTTTATATCGGACTGCTCAAGATCTTCCCATTCATGCAACCAAAGCTTTTATGGAAGAGGCCAAATCAGAGTTCGACCGGATTAAGGGTTTGAAGGAGGAGCTTGAGGTGAAGGTGGCGAAGCTGGAAGAAGAGTTGGAGGGTGAGAAGACTCAGGCTATTGCTGCTGTGGCTTCTGCAAAGTTGGCTGAGGATATGGCACTGAAGCATAAGGAGAGCTATGTCTTGACTTATAGGGAGATGATGGACCTTAGGGAGATTTTAGAATCAGCTCGGGCTGATTATGCCGAACTCCAGGGTCATCTTGTAGGCAGTGTGAATGCTGCTTACAAGAATTTGAAGGATCATGTTCGATTTCTTGCGCCCGAGCTCGACCTAAACTTTTTTAGCTTGGACAACATTGTAAGAGATGGTAAGATTGTCTCTGATGACCTTGATGATGATGATGATGAGGTCGACCCTCCTCTTGTACCATCTGCCAAAGCTTCTGTTGCCCCGCCTTCCTCTACTCCAGCAGCTGAAGTCGGTCAGCTCGAGTCTGATCTTGACGTCCAGATCTTGAACTGGGATGATGGGACGGTAGATGCAGTACCGCTTCAGACTCGTCCTCGTTCACCCCGAGATGCTGCTACTGGGAAGTCTTTGGATCCTTTATAATTTTTCTCTGACATATTATGTACAGCCCAGTCTGTGGGCTTTTTAAACTTTTATTTCTGTAATTGGTGGTTTGCCCAACTTTGGATCCTTTAGTTGCTTTTCCTTTAGCAACCTTTATTTTGAAAAAAACAAAGTAGTTTCTCGAGCTCTTGGGGTCGGCTTCAAGCGGCCTCTTGAGTCTGTTTATCATAGTAATCTTGTTTTTTTGTGATATGCTTGTCGATTTCTTACTTTAGCACTCTTCAGGGTGTTGGAATCTTGTCTTCCGACCTCCTTTGATTGCCTTTTTACTTTAATACTTGTAGATTTTCTGCGTCCAATTTGGAGTCCCTTTGGCGCATATCTTCTGTCGATCGATGTCTTTGAATTGTTTTTAGTAATCCTTTGAGGTTTACTTCTTATACTTCTGTAGCTTTGGTCCGACTTCTTCATCTCGGTTTGTCTGAAGTTATTTCTAGTAATCCATTTTATTTAGGTCTTTTTTATGGATTACTTTTTATAACTTTGTAGGTTTGTTTGGGCTAACTTTCTCATGCCAATCCCTTCTAAGTTATTTCTAGTAATCCATTTTATTTGGACCTTTGTCAGATCTCTTTTATGGATTGCTTTTTATAACTTTGTGATTTTGTTGGGCCGACTTCATCATGTCGGTCCCTTCTAAGTTATTTCTTAGTAATCCATTTTATTTGGACCCTTGTCAAGTCTCTTTTATGGATTACTTTTATAACTTTGTGATTTTGTTGGGCCGACTTCATCATGTCAGTCCCTTCTAAGTTATTTCTTAGTAATCTATTTCATTTGGACCCTTGTCAGGTCTCTTTTATGGATTACTTTTATAACTTTGTGATTTTGTTGGGCCGACTTCATCATGTCGGTCCCTTCTAAGTTATTTCTAGTAATCCTCTTTTTTAGGGCTGGCCAGGCCTCTTTCTAGGGATTTACTTTTTATAACTTTGGTTATTGTGGTCGACTGGTCCAACTTCTTTACGTCGGTCCGTCTTTAAGTTATTTTTAGCAACCCATTTTTATTAAGACCTCGTCAGGTCCTTTCCTATGGATCACTTTCGATAACTTCTTGCATTATTCTATTTTTGTCACTTTTCATCTTTGCCGATTTTGTAGAAATTGAGTTTGATCCTCGTTTGGTTGACCTTTTGATGAATTTGGTTTTAATCTTCGTTGGTCTTTATCGTGATCGAGCAGTGAATTTGATTTTCACTTTCTGCCAATCTATAGCTTTGTAATCGGGCGATGAATTTTTTGCGTTTTAAATTAATGCATCTTGATAAGAGGATTTGTGGAAAATCTAAAAAATTTTATTCAAAATAAAGAATATGCAAATATATACATGTGGGCGTTTTATCCCTCTAAGTCAGGTAGTTGATAGATCTTGGCTCGGTGCCTCGTTAAAAAACCTTTTTCAGGAAAAAGAGTGCACCTCATCCTAAGATCTTTATTACCTCCTAACTGTAATACCTTCTTAAGTTGCAGGCGTGCCATGACCTTGGAAGCTCTTGCCCTTCGAGTTTGGTCAGCCTGTAGTAGCCCTTTTCCGAGTACTTCTACGACTCGGTAGGGTCCTTTCGAGTTTGCTGCCAGCTTTCCTTCTCCAAGTCGATTTGTTCCGATATCATTTCGGATTAGGATGACGTCGTTCTCAGCAAAACCTCGCTGTACTACCTTTCGGTTGTATCTTGAGGCCATTCGATGTTTTAACGCCTCTTCCTTGATCCGAGCTCTTTCTCGGATTTCTGGAAGTAGGTCGAGTTCTTCCTTTTGAAGTTAGGAGTTGGCCTCTTCACTGTAGTGGATTACTCTAGGCGATCCTTCTTCGACCTCCACTGGGATCATTGCCTCCATTCCGTAAGCTAATCGGAAAGGTGATTCCTTTGTGGTGGAGTGTGGAGTTGTCCGATATGCCCATAGGACTTGTGGGAGCTCTTCAGCCCAGGCTCCCTTTGCATCCTGTAATCTCCGTTTTAGCCCGGGGATGTTCTACGGATGTGAATTGGTGCTTTATTTTCAAGTCGGCCACCAATTTTCTGAAGCCTGCGTCTGCGAATTGAGTGCCATTATCTGTGGTAATAGAGTATGGAACCCCAAACCTTGTGACAATGTTTCTATATAGGAATTTTGACTTCTTTGAGCAGTGGCGTTGGCTAGGGGTTCTGCCTCAATCCATTTTGTAAAATAGTCTACCCCGACGATGAGGAACTTGACTTGTCCTGATCCTTGAGGGAAGGGCCCAAGGAGGTCGAGTCCCCATTTTGCAAATGGCCATGGTGAGGTTACACTGATGAGCTCCTCTGGTGGGGCGATGTGAAAATTAGCATGCTTCTGACATGGTAGACATGTCTTTACGAATTCCATTGCTTCTTTTTGTAAATTTGGCCAATAGAATCCAGCCCGGAGTACTTTTTTGGCGAGGGCTTGTGCTCCGAGATGGTTGCTATAGATGCCACTGTGTACTTCTTCTAAAACTTCCTTTGTGTTGGAAGTCGGCACACATTTTAACAACAGTGTTGAAATCCCTCTCTTGTATAGAGTATTGTTTATGATGGTGTAGTATTGTGCTTCCCGCTTTAACCTCTTTGCCTCCTTCTTATCTGTAGAGAGTGTTTCTGTTTTGAGGTAGTTAATTATGGAAGTCATCCATCCTTGATCCAGACCTATTATGGCTAGGACTTTTTCTTCTTCGAGATTGACGGGTTCTGCAGCATCTCTTGGATGAGGCTTCTATTGTTGCCCCCTGGTTTGGTGCTGGCTAGTTTTGAGAGTGCATCAGCTCGAGCATTCTGTTCCCGAGGTATGTGGCAGACCTCATATTCTCCGAGTTGTCTGAGCTGTTCCCTGGTTTTGTCCAAGTACTTTTTCAAAGTGGTATCCTTGGCTTGGTAGCTCCCTGCTATTTGTGAGGTGACCACTTGTGAGTCGCTGAAGATGATAAGCTTTTGAGCTCCAACCTCCTTAGCCAGCTTCAAACCAGCTAGTAGTGCCTCATATTTGGCCTGGTTATTTGAAGCAGGGAACCCGAATTTGAGGAAACATTCGATTTGGGTTCCCTGATCGCTTTCTATTATCATGCCTGCACCACTTCCAGTTTTGTTTGAGGAATCGTCTACGTAGAGACTCCATTCTGTAGGGATTTCCGGGGTGTCCGTAATCTCTGCAATGAAGTCGGCCAGATACTGTGATTTGATGGTTATCCAAATTTCATATTGAAGGTCAAATTCGGACAACTCGACTGCCCATTGTAAGATTCTTCCTGCTAAGTCTATCTTCTACAGAATACCTTTTATGGGCTGGTTGGTTCGAACCCTGATGATATGGGCTTGGAAATATGGGCGAAGTCGTTGGGATGTTAGTATGAGAGCATAGGCGAATTTTTCTATTTTTTGGTAGTTTAGTTCAGACCCTTGTAGTGCTTTGCTGATGAAGTATATAGGTTTTTGTCCACTGTTGTCCTCTCGGACTAGTACTGAGGCTACTGCCCGATTGTCTACTGCGAGGTACAATATAAGTGGCTCTCCTTCCCGTGGCCGAGTTAGAATAGGTGGTTGTCCCAAGAACCTTTTGAAATCCTGGAAGGCCTGCTTGCACTCTGTTGTCCATTCAAACCTCTTTCCCTTCCTTAGAGTGGCGTAAAAAGGGAGAGATCTTATTGCTGATCCAGCTAGAAATCTGGACAAGGCTGCCAATCTTCCGTTGAGTTGTTGTACCTTTTTGACACAGGTCGGACTCTTCATGTCAAGTATAGCCCGGCATTTATCCGGGTTTGCCTCGGTTCCTCTTTGTGCCGAGCTCTTTAGAAGAGGTTGGGTAGTCTGACCTGAAGAGGTCGGTCGCTTTGTCGCCAATCATCCCGGGTCGGGTAACTCGACCCAGGTCGGTCGCTTTGTTTCGAGGGTTACCTGAAACTGTAGGTCGATCTCGGACGAGATCTTATGTGCTAATCGGCGCTGACGTGTCTGACTTGTAAGTGGTGGCCGGAGCTATCGCGTCCGATTTGTTGGACTGGTGGTGATGCTGATCCTTTGTCACCGGAGGGTGGTGGTACCTGCAAGGGACTCCGATGCTTAAGTTAGCAAGGGTATTAAGCAGGTTTTTAGTAGAATCAGAGTATGAGTTATACCTGGGTGCTCCAGTGTATTTATAATGGTGTGGAGTGACCTTTCTGGAGATAAGATAGTTATCTTATCTTATCTTTGAGTGAAGTCATCTTATCTTTAAGGGGAACCGCCCTTATCTCTATAGGCTTGGGTTGCCTTTAGATTTGGGTCGTGTTCCTCTGTTTGGGCCTCTGTAGTGATTTGGCCGAACTCTTGGAGAAGAGGTCGGATGTTCCTAACCTGAAGAGGTCGGTTGGCTTGTTGTCGATCATCCTGGGTCGGACATCTCGACCCAGGGTATGAACACCAACCAACCAAACGAATGAACGGATCCTCTCTTGGCCTTTCCACCTCCAAATAATCTTTAACAATAGATCTGAAGGATTTGAATTGCCATAGATAACTTGATAGGCAAACTTCAAATTGAAAGTTCCATCTAAAGAGTGCTCCCAAGCTATATGATCTTCCTTTCTTCTATATACATTCTGAGGGCTCCCATACATAGGAGTGAAAGCCCATGCACCTGAGTCCTTGTCAAATACTTTCATATACACAAATTGTTGATGGTGGTTAAAGATATCTACGGTCAACATATATGAATTCCACAAATACCAAATTCCACCAGAATGACCTCTGGTTTCAACAACAAAACATTTATCAAACAACATTTTGGCTCGTATTTTAACACCTTTATTACCACTAATATGAGTTTCTAATAGAACCAGAAAGCCAATAATATACTCTCTCTTTATGTCTCTAATCAGAGAAGGGAATGAGTTTTCACCCACACCACGATAATTCCAAACAATAAAATTCATCATAAACAGAAAAGGAAAGAGAGGTTACCAGAGATTGAAACATTTAAATAGGATAACTTACTCATCTGCTCAAACCAGGATGATTCATTGTGGCCAGGACACCACTACTACCAATCGAATGGACAACCTCCATCATCTCATCCAGTGGCTTTTCTTGGGGTATTGCCATCCCTGAATTTGGGTTGTCCACATCCATGCCATCATCGGGGTTGTTTTTCATGGTAGAGCTGACGACAGGATTCTCCTTTGGGTTCTTGTTGCATTATGTGTATTCTCTCGAGGATCTCTCGCTCCATTTCTTCTTTCTGTGTGTTCTTCTATTTGGCGTTCTCACTAGAAGGGGGGACGACTGACTTCGCAGAAGGCATTGGCTTAGGAATCTCAACTTGTTTCAATTTGGGTTATTGATCTTATTCGCCTAATTTGACCCATTCTTATCATTGGCACCTTTTTTCACACTTTATGAGTTTTTCCCAGTCCGGGACTAGGTATTTCAATAAGAATCTGAAAAGGAATCTTTTTTTATGGACTTTTTGACCACTTTAACTTGACTCAATATGCATGGCCACCACAACATTATCTTCGTGCACTTTATGCACTTGTTGGTTTTTCACTTCTTCCTCAATTAACACACCAAATATAAAGCTACTCTCATTAGCATTATTTCTTTCCAAATTAGTTTGATTTTCCTTGCCATAATTAGCTTCTTTTTTTATGAAGATTTCTTTCTCACTTGCTTTTAGACCATCATCTAGGGCCCAAATTCTGGAGGATCACGACTCTCTTGGCTTTTCGAACTTGATGCTACAATCCTTTGATTTTCATTCGTATCATTCACTGCCTCACCAGATTCTTTGTAACAACCGCCCCTCACCCTTTTTAAGAAAATTCAATTTTTGAAATTTAAAAACCAATTAGAAGATAAGCTTAGAATTTTAAATCACGGATAGGAATCTAACAACCGCCCTTCTCTTGAATTTAAAAATACCCCGGTCACACCTATATAAATAGGAGTATACCGATAGGTAGAAGATCACCCCTCTCAAACACTAATCCTCTCCCTTCTCTCTTTACAAAAATATTCTGTGAATAAACATAAGAGTCAACCTCATAGCCAATAAAGAAGCGTTAGAAAAGGATAGGAAATTATGCTTTTTACTTTTATGTTTAGTATGCATTATGCTCTATTTTTATTATTTTGCTACCATCTATGGTGTTCTTATCATGTTAGCATGGTTGTGTGTTTTATGGCATTGTTTCTCTTGTTCCTTTTCTTTACACATACATCATGTTTGTCATCAAAGTTCCTCTCATATATATATATATCATTGTTTAAGAACTTTGGATAAAGAATACATCCATATTTGTGTAGTTTCGTGATGAATGTTATCCTCATAATTGTTACTACTACCTTACAAGCCATTTAAGTCAAGAGTATATGTCTTTTTATAAATCTTGTTCAATTATTTATTATGCCCTATTTTCATTATGTGCATTAATATGATCCTTTAAATCATGTCATTGTGTTACTAATATTCTTTTGGGTCAAGAGTACATACCCTTTTATAAACTTTGTTCAATATGCCCTATTTTTATGTGCATTAATATGATCCTTTAAATAATGCCATATTGCCATTATGTTACTAATATTCCTTTGGGTTAAGAGTACATACCCTTTTATAAACTTTGCTCAATTATCCAATATGTCCTAATTTTATGTGCATTAATATGATCCTTTAAATCAAGCCATTATATTATTAATATTCCTTTAGGTCAAGAGTACATACCCTCCTAGAAACTTTGCTCGATCATTTAATATGCCCTATTTTTATGTGCATTAATATGATATTTTAATTTATGCCATTATGTTGTTAATATCTCTTTAATTAGAGAGTACATGCCTATCCTGTGCTATATAACTATGGTATCATTATTTCACATGTTCTTTTTATCATCATATATGTCCATCTTCTTGCATGATTTTCTTCTTGTGTATGCCTAAACAACCTTATCTGTGAATTGAACTGAGGGAATGATCCTTCGGTAAGGGAAGGTGACCCCCAAAGACAAGATAATCGAGATGATCCTTCGGTAAGGGAAGGTGATCGGCAAACCTTTGGGATAAGAACCTTTGGTAAGGGAAGGGGACTATCCCATCAATTTTATATAATTATATCTCTTGTTTGACATAACTTCCTTCTTGTGCATGTCTAAATAACTTTGATTGTAAATTGATTTGAGGGAATGATCCTTCGGTAAAGAAGGTGACCCTAAAGACAAGATATCGATATGATCCTTCGGTAAGGGAAGATGATCAGCAAAACATTTAGGATAAGAACCTTCGGTAAAGGAAGGGGACTCCCACCTTTTATACCGGTTTGAGCTCAATACCTTCCATAAAAGTTACAAGTTAAGAAAGGGAAAGTATAAAGGAAAGTTTGATTGTGATTACTATTTTTAAGGTTATTTTCTTAAGTCATGATTATGTTGATTTTTCATAAATTATTATCCTTTCTATTTGGCTTGCCTATGTTAACATTACATGCTTTCCTTTTGTGCATATTATGTTTTACGTTTTACGAAAAAAGTTCATAATACATGCCATGCCTTATAATTTTTTAAATCCCATAAGTGGGCTGGGGATAGATATGAAGGTGTTACATAGCACTCCGACTGAGATCTTTTAAGTTCTCACCCCTCTTTCTTTTCCATACTATCTCCAAAGGAGCATGGCACAGCGGATAGAGACGACGCAGCGCCCTCTGAGGGTGACTTCTGAGTATGATCCCTCAAAGCACGCGTGGGTAGTTACGACCACTACTACCGTGCTCCAAACTATCTACTTAGGTCGAGACTTCATAGGAGGAGACCCCCAACTGCCTGTCATAACCTTCTTAGATACGGATACTTCAATACCCAAGAAGCGGTCACCCGAGGTGGTCTACCTCGAGTCAGATTCTGAGACAAAGGAAAAGGAGTCCAGCAGCCCCAGCCAGGAGGAGGACCCAATGAAGGAGGACCCAGAGGAGAAATTGACCTTTCACAGAAGTCCAAAAGTGGAATACGTGCCTATTCTCCCACTTCAGCACCCCGTCAGATCGTAGTTCACCCCCACACAACAGAACCAAACCTTCACGCCACGAAAGAATGTTAGAAGAGAATTGCTGGTACCCCAATTTCTGGAAGACTGAGGGGTCCCGACCAAAGATAGGATATGGTATAAGTACGAGGGTTTCTTCGACGAAATTAGTTAGGGCGCGTCGGGTTTTTCGTCACAGTTATTTTTAGGCATTTACCTTTTAGAAAACCGTACTCATGGAAATTGGTTGTTATTTTATTTGATTGAACTTGCTTGTGTGTGTTCAACTCCATCTTTTAGATCATTTATCAATTTTTTTCCAAAGCTTCATGCGTATTCCCCTTCTTTCTTGCATAACGATTGAGTTAATTTGCTTCCGAAAAGAGTGACACCCTATCTAAAGGCCTTCAAGGATAAGATCTAGCTTAGGGTGTTGCATTCTTCTTTATCATCGACTCCCTTTCCATTGTCGATGGCTTCTGGCATCACCATCTTCACATTGCACTCTAGCACCTCAGTACACTGGTAAGATCGATGACCGTATTTACCACATGAAAAGAAGATTAAGTGAAGACTCTCATATTCAATGTTGAGAATATTTCCTAGCACAGAGATTCTCGGAACCAACTTCTTAGATAAGTCAAGCTCAATATAGATCCTTGCGAACCTCCCTCAAGAGTGTATGGAAGTGGCTCGATCAACTTTTGACATAGTGCCAATGGCTGAACCAACTCTCCAGAGAAAATGGTGGTTATACAACTCAATGGGGAGATTAGGGATTCGAATCCACACCGCGATCTTTTTAACTACACTTTCAGAGGTAAGGAAGAATGTCCACCATCTCTGAACAATCAAGTAATGGCTAGCAACCATCCATGGGCCTTTGAGAAGAACATGGTTGTAGTCTTCTTCATTTGAAAATGAACCAAGAAATAATCACAATCCATGTCAATAACATTAATATTACCTTGTTTTACCTAGTCTCTTCTGAGCTTTTGCTTCATGTATCCCAGGCCAACTTTCATGCCCAAGACTTTCGTAATGAGCGCTACATACCATGGCTTGCACCATTTTTCAAACTCATCTTTAGAGATTGGAATAATCGGACAATGATCAAAGGGTTTTTTTCCCTTTCGGTAGTTCTTCTTTATTCTTGTACTAATGGTCCTCCGAATCAAATGCATCTTTATCAATGTCCTCGATAGCTCCATCTTCAGCGTTAATGGATGTGCCATGGACCATAAAGAGCGAGTCCTTATATGATTGTTTAAGAGGATGAACAGGCACCTTGCTCCCTTCACCGATCATCTCCATGCTATCACTCGGCATATTTAGGACAACGTCCTCACGGGTCTTAACCTTTTTAGTACTCAGTTGCATCTGATCGAACTCTTGTTTAAAAATCTTAGGTAAGTGTTCATGCGACATTTAATATTCTGGTTAAAAATCTTAGGTAAGTGTTCATGCGACATTTAATATTCTGGTTGTTTCTCTTTTACATAATCTTTAAACTATTAAACCAATTAAATTGAATTTTATTTCTAAAATAATTTAGTTATATAGGGACAATATATATAAAAATTAAATTTTTATAGTAATAATAATAATTCAAATCATTTAATATACAGGTTTTCTTGTCGAATTGCGGAGAATAGTGGCGGTTTCCTTGTCGAATTGCGGCGGTTTCCAGCAACCACTGGCATAACCGCCGTAAATCAAAAATTTTGCGTCGAACAGTTTAGCAGCGGTTTATAACCGCCGCTATATCATCCAACAGTGATTGCCCATGCGTGTTTGCGACAGTCATCAACCGCAGCAATTTTTTTGCGAAAATTTTGTTTGCGGCAGTTTTGAACCGCCGCTATTTGATGCTTTGTTTGGACTTTATTCGCGGCAGTTTAGAACCACCGCTATTCCGAGGATTTTTTAATATTTTATTTTAATTAATTTGACAAACATGCGTATTTTTTTAACTTCTTTTAATCTAATGAATGTTATCGTTATTTATTTATTTTTTTAATATATTTTATTATTTTTTCCATCTTTTTAATTTAAAGAATATTATACTTTTTTTCTCTAAAATTCTGCACTATGGAAAAAAAAGTCATAAATATTTAACTGCGAAGCAAACTAACATGTCTATTTTAATAATGTCAATAAAGTATTTCAATAGTCACCCAAAAAGGTAAAGTACGTGGCTAATAATTAATGCTGCATACTGATAAACCACTATTTTATGGTTTATCTTGTCCTCAATTGAGTGGATTTTATCAATCTTTCATACACTTGTTCATATAAAATGCATGTTTTACATTCTCCTTCCTGATTTTGTGCTACGATTGAAAACATGCTTCTTTGGCCTTATATTTGCTAATATTAATCTTCTCTTATTACCATTCGATGCCTTGATATGTGCGTTAAGTGATTTCAGAGATTACAGGGCAGGAATGACTTAAAGGACAGAAAGGAAACATACAAAAATGAAAGGAAAGCACAAAAATGGAGTTTTGAAGAAAAGGCAGCAACGCGAACGCATGGACGACGCGAACGCATGCCTAGCGCAAAAATTCAGCGACGCGAACGCGTAGATAACGCGGACGTGCGCCTTGAGCAAAACGCAATTGACGCGTACGCGTGACCGATGCGTACGCGTGACAAGAAAAACTCCCAGATGACGCGAACGCGTGACCCATGCGAACGCGCGACAGACGCCACGTACAGGAATCTGCAGAAAACACCTCCAGCGATTTCTGGACCCTTTTTTTGCCCAAATCCAGACCAGAAACATAGAATATAAGCCAGAGAATGGAGCAATCAAAATAGATACGTAGAACAACGTAGTAAGAGACAATATTCACATAGTTTTAGGTTTTAGATGTAGTTTTAGAGAGAGAGGTTCTCTCCTCTCTCTTAGGATTTAGGATTAGGATTTCTCTTATTTTAGGATTGCTTCTACAATCACAGGTTCAATATTCCTTTAATTTTTTTCTGCTTTTATTTATTCCAATGCTTTTACTTGTTAATGTTCCTAAATTGGCTTATGAACTTTTCCATGTTAAGATTTGAATGTTCTATTTAATATATTTTGAGGTATTTCAGACTTATGATTTCTTTCTTTAATTTATGTATCCAAATTATTTTCATTCAAGTAGATTTTCTCCTCTTTTGGCTTTGGTTAAGTAATTAGCAACACTTGAGTTATCAAACTCAGCTGTTGATTGAAATTGGAATTCTTTGCTGGTTAATTTGTACTCCAATAACTCTAGTCTTTCCATAGGAGTTGACTAGGACCTAAGGATCAAATTAATTTGTTCACTTGACTTTCCTTTGTTTAGCAAGGGTTAACTAAAAGTGAGAGCAGAATCCAATTCTCTTCACACCTGATAAGGATAACTAGGATAGGACGTCCAATTCTTATACCTTGCCAAGAGATTTTATTAATTATTAATTTATTTTTCTTGTTATTTAAATTACTTGTTCCTTATTTTAAAAAAAACCCAAAAGCATATCTTTTTACATAACTAATAATAAATCATACTTCCCTGCAATTCCTTGAGAAGACGACCTGATGCTTAAATACTTCAGTTATAAATTTTATTGGTTTTGTTACTTGTGACAACCAAACTTTTGTAAGAAAGGAATTCTTGTCGGTCTAGAAGCTATACTTACAACGGGAATTTATTTGTGAAAATTCTAGATCGCGCGAGAGTTTCGTTCTTCAAAATGGCGCCGTTGCCGGGGAATTGTAAATGTGTGCCTTATTATTGGTTATTGTAAATATTTTGTTTTGCTTGTTTATTTGATTTTATTTTTGTTTTTTATTTTTATTAGTTGCTATGAGTTCTCACCCCCATCGCTTTGAGTTTGGTTCCAATGTTGTTGCAAGGAATGGAAATTATAATAGGAACATGCATCAAGGTCAAAACAATCAGAGATGGAAGGAGCCACGAGGATCTGATCAACCCTTTCGGCAACAACACCTTCCACAGTACCACAGACAAAGACCATTCCACAATGCATGCCGAGACAATAGTTATGGTGGACCCTTTCGTGACAACCAACCTCCACCAAATTACTATAGTCAAGAGCCATTCCAGGGAGCGTACCAAGATGATGAATATGGTGGACCCCCTTGTAATTACCCCACCATATGCTTATGAACCCCCTTTTCAACATACCTTTGGACCACTACACTCAGAAGCCCCCTACTACCAAACACCATCACATGATTCTAACCCTTACATACCATATCAACCACAATTCCAACCCAGTTACTCCCAAGGACCACCACATCCATATCCATCAATCCAAGAGCCTTATGATCCTACTTATGATATCTGAGCAGAACAAAAGTCAAGGGATCATCTCAAGGAAACAATGGATCGATTTCAAGCAACCCTGCGTCAATTAGACCGACCGGTAAACCGAATGGCACCCGAAGCTTTCATGGCTAAAGAATCTCAACTTGAGAACAAGGAATTAAAGTGTGCTATGCAACAAGTGGAAAAGAGGGAGAGTGATGAACCACCCTCTTATCATGAACCTTTCTTCCTAAATAATGAGCCTTCACATCCACCTCAACCTTCAATGCATGATACTATTGGTGTTCTTCTTCAAGGGCAAAGAGAGATGAAACAGGGAGTACTAGAATTCACGAATGCCTTTACCGAGGTAGTAAATCGATTAGCTTTCCAACATCTGAGCACTCAAAGTACTCCCATGGGTACATGTGAAGAATCAAAAGAAGAGCGTAGTATGAAAGAGACACTAGAAACTCCGGTGGACAACGAGGAACATGGCTTTGTATTGGAACAAGTGGAGGAAGCCATAACAGTTGCAGAGGAAGAAGTGGTTGAAGATTTAGGAGATGCTGAACCTCCATGGGAATCTAGAATTGTAGAGTACCCCTCCAATAAGAGTGAAATTGATGTCAAGAAGGCCAGTGCATAACCTCCATGGCATATTCCTTATGAAGACTTGGATGGGATAGATCAAGAAGTAAGTTTTCTTGGTGATGAGAATCATGCATCAAGTCCTCCTAGTGATAAATCTACATCCTCAAATGAACTCCTTGAGTATGAAGACTCTTCTCTGATTGAGTCTGCAATTGATGTGGAAGTAGAAGCCCTTCGAAAAGGATGGACGAGAGTTGAGTACGCTTTGTCAAGAACGTTGGAGACTTCTCCACCTAGGTTGTCGTCTACTCCTTCACTTGAGTGGGTAAAACTTATCTCTGTTCGTCTTCCTATCCCACTTGAGTACGGTATTCTTGAAACGGACGGCCAACTTAGGAACCTTTGTGGCATTAAGCGTAAGAGAAGAATGTTTAGTGGTTGGAGTTACAAATCAAGGCTTATCAAGGTTGATACTTCAAGAGAAAGATGTAAGGGCTCAACTGGTGATAATTTGGTTAGATTTAAAAGAAGAGTTTGGTACTCCGTAGAGAATTCAGAGTGCTTGCCACCCGGATGAAACCATGATGATCAACTTGAAGACGGATGCAGAAACAAGATTTGGGATCCAGGCATATATGAGGATCAAATTTGGGAGCTCAAAACTTGTGAAAAACTCCATCAAAGCTTGAGAAATTTACTTGGTATTGATAGAGCTTATTGGAAGTCCAAGCATTGGTAGAAGTTTCAGGATGAGTTCAAGCACAAGCCGCCATGACAAGGAGCTCACCAAATGTCCAACTTAAGGACTTTAACTAAAAGTGCTAGGTGGGAGACAACCCACCATGGTATGATCGTTCCTTTTCAATTTTAATTTTATTTCGTTTTGTTTGTCTTAAAGTTTTGTTTTATTCTATTGAACCTGGAATCATTCATAACCTCCATATCAGCATTTGTATTATGCATTCTGCATGTTGCATACTGCATTAAAAAAAATGCACGCGACGCGTAAGCGTCGCTGACGCGTCCGCGTCACATGTGCATTATGAAGAAAAGAAATATGAACAGAAAGTCACGTGAAAGCGTGGCTGGAGGCGCGCCTTAGGCACAACTATGCCCACGCGACCGCGTCAATGACGCGTCCGCATCATTTTGAAAACAAGCCTCCCACGCGTCCGCGTCACCCACGCGAACGCGTGCCCCAAAATTCGACGTAAAAGAGGTGTATGGCAGCAAGTTATGATGGAGCTGGGCTAGAATGATGCTGGAAGCACCAGCCCTATCACACGACCACGTGCCCCATGCGGCCACGTCGTTTTTAAACTATGGCCATTCACGCGATCGCGTCAACCACGCGATCGCGTCACCCTAAAATTTGGCAAAATGGGTTTAAAACAGAGAGTTGCGCAAACGCATGGCTGCCCTCGCGCCATTCGCATAAATCAAGTCACGCGACCACGTGACCCACGCGTCCGCGTCACTTGAAAATATCACAAAACACGCGAACGCGTGACCCACGCGTCCGCATCGCCTGCATCGCACAACTTATCCAGATTAGTACCAATTATCTTATCTTTTCTTCTCTAATCCTAATTTCTTCTATCTTTTCTTCTTTCTTCTTTCTTTCCTACTTTCTTTTTCTTCATCATCCTTCTTCACTTCCATTCTATTTTACTTACTTATTTGCATACTTTCTTTCACTGCATTTTCACTTTGTGCATATTTTTATTTTTTTTCTAAATTTATTATTTTTTATTAGTGTTAAATTTTCTTTTTTCAACTGTTGTATCTTTTCTGGTATTATTTTGATGCTTAGTGACTTGTTTCACACTGTTGGATGATATTAATTATCTGTCAATGCCAATCTTTTATGATACCTGTATTCCTTTTGCATTGACATGAATTTATATTGTCTTCATTGTCTACTGTCTCTTCCCCTTTGTTGTAATTTTTGCACTCCTGATTTGTCATGTGCTTCTATTATTTTCTCACTTGCACGTTGTAGCTAGCATGTAATTGAGACCCTTATTATTTGTCATTAAACACCCATATTTTATTTGTTTCCATCTTTGTTTCTGGGTTACTTTTTTTCTTTTTCCCTTCTTTCAGGATGGCCACCAGAAAAGAAAAGGAAAAGAACTTCTATATGGGAAAACAAACAAGTCCACCTGCACAATCTTTGGAGAAAAGTGCCAGTTGGAACAGCCCGTCCACCTGCACATCTCAGCATGCACCAAGGACGGTGCAATCTTTAAGTGTGGGGAGGTCGATATTGATCTCCATGGGTTAGTTATTCTCTTCTCAACACCAATGTCTTATTTTCTTTATTAGTTCATTGTTGCATTGCATAATAGATTGCATGTGTAGTTGATTGTTTGCATTTACGTACTACTTGGTTGAAAAATAATAAGTCTTTCTAGGACCCTATTTTTGAAAAATTTCACTAATTTAAAATCAAAATTTTTGTGTTAAACTTGTTTGAAGTTGTATTTGGGACATAGTTTTTGAGCCAAAGAACACACAACCTGTGAGATTTTGAGCTTATTTATATGGTTACATTATTTAACCATAATATTTTATTTTTGTGTGTTTTCTTCCCTATGATTGCAATCTTTGTTTTGTTCCATTCTATATGTCCACTATTTAGTGTATTTACATGCTTGCATATGATTGAGGCCATTATTTGTTATTAGCTCACTTATCCCAAATAAGCCTACCTTTTACATCACCCTTGTTAGCCACCTTGAGCCTTTTTATCCCCATTTATTCTGTTCTATAACCACATCACTAGCCTTAAGCAGAAAAATAATTAAATATCCCAATTAAATCTTTGGTTAGCTTAAGATAAGGATTGTGTAACAATTAAGTGTGGGAAAACTGTGGGAACATGGGTTAATAAACGAATATGTTATGTTTTTACTTTGATAAAATATTGAGAATTTGGGTACCTACTCATGTGAGACTAGAAAAATTAAAAATCCATGTGTATTGATAAGTTATGTTTATTTTTCTATTTAAAAAAAATAATTAAAAAATCCAAAAAAAATATTCAATAAATAAGTAAATAAATAAGGGGACAAAATTACCCCAATGTTAAGTTAATGAAAAATCAATGTATATGTGATAAAATTAAAGAAAAGTTGATACATGAGTATGTGATGCAAAAGTGGGAATTTTGGGTAGCTATGCATGAATTAGAATTATATAGAGTATATGTATGTTAGGTGAAAGCTTAGGTTAATTAAAGATTCAATTTATAGCTCACTTAGCCATATATATACCCTCACCCTTACCTTAGCCCCATTACAACCTTGAAAAGACCTCATGATATTTGCATTGGTACATTAAATACTTGTTGATTGGTTAGATAAAGAACAAAGTTTAGAAAGCAAGATTAGAGAAGAGTAGAGTGAATTACCATATACACTTGAGTCATTAGAGTGCATATAGACTACCAGTGAGGGTTCAATGCTTGATTCTATGTTCCCTGCTTTCATAAGCTGTCTTCTTACAAGTTTACTTGTCTTTATTGTATAATTTTAATTAGTGAAATTTGAATTATTTTTGTCTTGGAGAGCTTATTTACTTTTAACCAAGTAGATAGAAACATCTTAGCATGTAGTTGCATTCATATAGATAGGTTGCATTTCATACATTCTACCATTCCTCTTCACTCCCTTATAGCTTCTCTTGAGCTTAGCATGAGGACATGCTATTGTTTAAGTGTGGGGAGGTTGATAAATCACTATTTTATGGTTTATCTTGTGCTCAATTGAGTGGATTTTATCAATCTTTCATACACTTGTTCATACAAAATGCATGTTTTACATTCTCCTTCCTGATTTTGTGCTACGATTGAAAACATTCTTCTTTGGCCTTATATTTGCTAATATTAATCTTCTCTTATTACCATTCGATGTCTTGATATGTGCGTTAAGTGATTTCAGAGATTATAGGGCAGGAATGACTTAAAGGACAGAAAGGAAACATACAAAAATGGAAGGAAAGCACAAAAATGGAGTTTTGAAGAAAAGGCAGCGACGCGAATGCATGGACGACGCGAACGCATGCCTAGCGCGAAAATGCTGTGACGCAAACACGTAGATGATGCGGACGCGCGCCTTGAACAAAATGCAATTAACGCGTACGCATGACAAGGAAAACTCCAAGATGATGTGAACGTATGACCCACGCGAACGCGTGATAGATGCCACGTACAGGAATCTGCAGAAAATGCCCCCAGCGATTTCTGGACCCTTTTTTTGGCCCAAATCCAAACCAGAAACACAGAATATAAGCCAAAGAATGGAGGAGTCAAAATAGATATGTAGAACAACTTAGTAAGAGACAATATTCACATAGTTTTAGGTTTTAGATGTAGTTTTAGAGAGAGAGGTTCTCTCCTCTCTCTTAGGATTTAGGATTAAGATTTCTCTTATTTTAGGATTGCTTCTACAATCACAGGTTCAATATTCCTTTAATTTATTTTCTGCTTTTATTTATTCCAATGCTTTTACTTGTTAATGTTCCTAAATTGGCTTATTAACTTTTCCATGTTAAGATTTGAATGTTCTATTTAATATATTTTGAGGTATTTCAGACTTATGATTGCTTTCTTTAATTTATGTATCCAAATTATTTTCATTCAAGTAGATTTTCTCCCCTTTTGGCTTTGGTTAAGTAATTAGCAACACTTGAGTTATCAAACTCAGCTGTTGATTGAAATTGGAATTCTTTGCTGGTTAATTTGTACTCCAATAACTCTAGTCTTTCCATAGGAGTTGACTAGGACCTGAGAATCAAATTAATTTGTTCACTTGACTTTCTTTTGTTTAGCAAGGGTTAATTAAAAGTGGGAGCAGAATCCAATTCTCTTCACACCTGATAAGGATAACTAGGATAGGACGTCCAATTCTTATACCTTTCCAAGAGATTTTATTAATTATTAATTTATTTTTCTTGTTATTTAAATTACTTGTTCCTTATTTTAAAAAAAAAACCAAAAACATATCTTTTTACATAATCAATAATAAATCATACCTCCCTGGAATTCCTTGAGAAGATGACCCGAGGTTTAAATACTTCGGTTATAAATTTTATTGGGTTTTGTTACTTATGACAACCAAACTTTTGTAAGAAAGGAATTCTTGTCGGTCCAGAAGCTATACTTACAACGGAAATTTATTTGTGAAAATTCTAGATCGCGCGAGAGTTTCGTTCTTCACATACTTAACATAAACTAAACATATACTGAAAAACAAAGTATCACATAAAACCTAATTTCTATTTTCCGCCATGTTCATCTAAAGAATTCATCCGTGCAGCGATGTGCAGAGGTAGCTCTCCACATTGCTGTTGGACCAGATAACTCAGCACACTCCCTATTGCCTGCCTCTTCATTTTCTCTGCTGCTAATTCATCATCCATTGCTTTCCTCTTCAATTTTTTGGTTGTCACCTCTGCCTGAAGTTCACACAGCATCCTTTGGGCCTCTTCTACTTGAACTTTATCCACCGGCGGCTGCGAACTCGGACGGAAGAGTTGACTTGGTGTCGGCCCATGTCCCATCCTACGCACTCTACTCGGGTGCTCTTTACCGAGAGCTTGGGCAAGGGAATCATTTTCTGACAAAATTCTTGTAGATTTATCCAGCTGCTCAATCTCAGATATTTTTTCCTACAGGCATAAATAAAATTACACAATCACACTAGGCTAATAGCATACTCAAGACATTTTAATAACTAAAACCAACATGTTACAGCATAAATGATTAAGTGTACTTACACCAATCCTCCGAGCTTCTTCATGTATATAGCTGCCATCAGATCTTTTGTGCTTTAAGATCCATACTTCTCCCCTACCAACTATCCTCCCTTGTTTTTGTGACTGTGACAATACAATTTATGACATGAATTTCACTTCTTTAAATTTTTTCAATAATTATTTGTTGTTTTACTCTATAAATAAATCAACACTAAATGCCACTTATACTAGATTACAAGTTTATATTACCTCTTCTTCCCTTGTCGTAGCCAAGCTTTTAGAACTGTCAGTATGCGTGTAAAGTTGTTTCTTTCTATTCAGCACGTTTTGCTTGCACTTCGCCTATTAAAATCAACAGTAACCTTGATGTAATTAAAGTAATAAATATAACTATTTAGCATATATATATATATATATATATATATATATATATATATATATATATATATATATATATATATCCTACTTTGCAAGAGACTCAATATAATGGGGCAGTAAGTATATTAGCATGGAAATTGAATAAACTGTACATAATCTTAAGTTAAGTATTGCTTTAACAAGAACAATATTTATATGGATGCTATCCCTATTTATATATAAGAAGTTAACAATATTATTGTATTTCTAATATGCAAATACAACCCCTAACTCTCACCACAACTAACGAAAAAAAGCCTTAGCATGCATGTGTGACATAGCCCAATAACAATTATATGGCATAAATTTTAATAATAGGGGTAGGCAAATTAAATCAAATATCTTTTACGGGAACAGACAAAAAATAAGGTTGTAATAATAAAAGTTGGTGTACATCAATCTCATCATCATGCATGTATATATTATGATTTTAGTCAAACATTCCTTCTGGACCGTGACTTATGCTGAGAATTGATATATTAAATTTAATTAAACATGTATATTAATTAACAGGGTTCAAATTCAAATCAATTGTAATATAAACTATTTATATATATCAAATCATATCAAAAAATGATCAAAATTGCATTTTTAGACTTGAAAGGATTTCATTTTTAAAAAATTACATGTATTAGATCAGATTTCGGATCAATAGTTACTAGAATTGAACCGGTTAAATCACTGAATCATTAGGTTTTTGATTTAATCGGTGGGTGACAGATTGAATTGGCCTGGTCATAATTAAATAAATGGGGTACCTTTGTTGCAGGATAATTACGATAGTCAATGAACCACCTCCAATGCTCTCTAGGAATTCCCTCCGGGCACTTCTTAAGATTCTGCTCAAGTGTCCTTGTTGGTTTATAATGCAAGTCATACAGCCTCTCCCTTGTGTCCTTCCAGGACCTCCCCATTTATTGCAAAAGTGTTTTCTTGATTCTACCACTGCTATCCTGAAAGTGGAATATCTCCTGCGACGACAATGCCCACCTGTAAGTAATTGCAAGTTGAAAGGTTTGATATGATCAAACAATGCCGAAAGTCATTACCTTTATGCAATCATCATAAACCTTGTCTTTGCCCCGCACCTTAGCCCAACTCTTTTCACAGATAGGAAATTTGCTGTAATCAGATCCCAGCGCTCCTAGAATGCCACTCAACAGGCCAGCACCATCTCCCACTGCTTGTAGTTCCTCATTGAACCTCAGTATGATCTTGCTACCATTAAGAGACCACTCCATAGTCTCCCTCACACTCATTTTAGCTTGCTTGACTATTCCTTCAGAATCTATAAATAAAGAAAAAAAATCTTATTTATGTGAGCCATACATAAGTATATCATTAGCTAATCAATTCAAAAGTTTTATGGTTCAACACTTGTTACCAATGACATCAACATCCCAAAACTCAGTAGTCTTTCGTCCTTTGTGCTTTTCAGCATCAGTAGTAGAAAACATCCTGTCAATGTGTTCATCAAAGAATCTACCTCGGTTGCCTCCGGGTCAATGTCTTCATTGCACGGTTTCGTCACTTGTGAACTGTTAGCAGCTTGTGGCTCAGGTCTTGGTTCGCTCCTGGGCGAACGAAAGGGTTGCAGAGGAGCCGCTGTTGAGACACCACCATTACTGGGGGGCGGAGGGATGAGCCAGTCATCGTCATCAGATGGTGAAGACACAGGAGGTGCAGCTAGAGGCTGCTGACGCGGTGGCTCCGCTCTTGTGCCTTTCTTGAAGCGAGCTTTCCTGGGCATCTTAAAATCCTAATATAAACACATGTAGCATGCCAAAATAGATTAATATCTCATGGAAGAATAGAATAATTGACCAACAAATAACTGATATTTCTCTTTCACCTTCTATGTCGTATTAAATTCCCAAAATTAAACATTGGATATTAGCTAAAATTATCTACATTTACAGGATGTTAAAGGAACCACCGCGTCTTAGGCTAATAGCATTACTCACATTATAACTATGTAACAAGATAGTAAATACCAGTATATATACGTACATGTATTAATTATATTAATAGCATCTCTTTTTCCATATGATCCAACTACATATAAATCAGAAAAATCAAAGTCCAAAAGGAAAGCTGTTAATGGACGAGCACACTAATAAAGCCTTAGGACATTCTATTGGAAAAATGAAACCTAGTACACATAGCATAAATAAATTACTAGTTTTCCTAATTTTCTAATTGCATGAGCTACGTCTACTATATTAGATTATTAATTACAATTATTAATATTCCTATTTATCACAAGTGTATTTATTCTAGATATTTTTAATTAAGAAACTATAATTAAAGTTAACAGCCATCATTAATAATCATTGTAGAATTAATTAAGAAAATATGCCTAAAGAATTAATTAACAACCCTCATTACCCCTTGTGAAAAATTAAATCAGAAATTAGATCAAACTATCAGTGGCCATATTCTTTAACCCCTTTTTATAGTGACATTGAAGATACGAACATGCAACCCCATCCCCCTCCCCCCAACCAATTATATCTTATCTGTGAATGTTCATATCCATATATATTTAGAGTTAATGTAAAGTTGATAAAAATTAAAAACAAAAGAATGATTGCATGCGAAAGAAAAGGGTCAGCATCTCAATTAATTAATACTTGTGACCAGTGGATGTCAAGTAATGTGATTTCTTCATAATAGCATTGATATATAGTGCACCCATTCAACTAATTCGACAGGTCACAACATAAGAAACTGACCCAATATGAGGCACATAACTATTAGCATGAAAGAGCTGGAACTTGTTACCTCAACGAGCACCTCGACCGTGTGGAAGAGGAGTTGACTGACGACCGTGATGGAGCTAAGGGCGCAACAATGCCGACTACGCTGCGCAGATGCTCCAGCGTGGGTAGTGAAAATAAGGATTCATCTATGGGAGGAGTGGGGATGTACGAGCGATTGGGGATGCTGTGAGGAAGATTAGGTATTTATTTATTTAGTTTAACCTCTTCAAGGTTTGACAGTGGTGTGGGCCTTGACATATAGAAAAAATAAGATCTTCCTGATGTGGGTCAAACTGATAGTATAGTACTACTACTAATTCAAACAGGTTTTCTTAAATCTAAAAAAGGAATGGATGAATTCTCAAATAATACTACTACTAATTCACGGTTTTCATAATTATAAAAAAAGAATAGATGAATTTTTAAATTTGTTCACTAAACTCATCCTAAAAAACAGTAAAACTACAATATTATATATTCTACCAAATTATATCTAATTTAAAGACTAAACGTAGTACATACTAAACTAATTTGACTTGATTTTTATTATACTATTCTAAATCTTCTAAGCATATTTGGAAATATTGTGGGATGAGACAAACTAGCCTGCTTATTTGAATTATTTAATTGAATATTGGAAGTCAATTCAAAAAATGAAATTTTACACCTTGTATTTGTTTTGAAGACAATTTCCAATATGTAAAAGTCATTATAGCCGGATGGTATACAGTCTAATTATTTTACATATTTAAAACAATTTCCCAAAGACATCCTTTATATCTTGTACTTATTGAAATTCACTTCTATTTTTATTACTAAAGACAAATATAACTGCTACAAATATCTGAATAGTTATCTTTGAATAGCTGGCTCAAATAAGCAAAAAAATTTTAATCATATTTTTAAAACATGGGATCACGAAAATATAACGTCAATTAAATATCTTTGTATAATAATCTCTAAATATATTTTTAAACCATGAGATCACGAAAATCCGTATCATAATCTAAACTACATGTTCACAGCCTTGATAAAAAGAAAGAGGAGGGATTCTTCAAGACAGTGGTAGAATGTCTACCTGAGAAGCTCTTGAAGGATTAACGAAAAACATGACTTGGAATTATTTAAAAATAAGCAAATTCTTATATATAACATGCATTGAATTGTGCTTGAAATGAGTACAAATTAAGTTTTATGCCAAAAGTTAAAAACGTCTAGAAATAACAACCAAGACATAACCGGCCTTCAAGGAAACAAATTTTGATCAGTAACATTATTTGACAAAACACCATCAAAATATGACAAACTAGAGATGAATCAAAATATCTTGTTCTCGTCTGGTATTTTATTGAGGTCATAATTTCTCATAGAAACCTTGTGACCAGTCGAAACAACCTCATCGGAACTCTTGCTGGGCACGGGATCTTCTTCCAGTGAGTCTTGAACTATCTCCCCTATCTCGTTTGTTTCCTCTTGAAGATTCTCTTGTGATAGTCCTGAAAGTTAGAGCGTAACAAAATGCTTGGAATAAGATTACACATTTTATAGAGAACATGGTCAGGATACTATATTCTACAAGGAATGTTGGACTTACATTCTCAGAGTTTAGTTAGTCCTCTTTCTATGAAAATGAATTCCTCTCGGGACGCAAAATCCAGTTCAACCAAAAGATTGTTCTCGCATCGGGCCTAAATCAGAACAAAGTGATCATCAGAACAATTTGGCAATCCAAGAGCTAGGGAGACAGTACATAGGAAAATCCGAACATGTTCAGGGGCAGGGTTTTTTCGAATCAATTCGAAATGTGATTGGTGTAATTGAAGGAGCAAGAGAGCCTGACCGGTATGTCAGGACTCCATAAAGTTGACTCAGCAAGGACGACCAAAAGTTTTACTCGTTTACTTGATAATCTTTACTGTGGTAACCTTTCTCAAAAATACTAGAAAGAAGGAGACAAGAAAAATAGATTTTGCATTAAAAAATGTGGCTTTATAAAAGAGTTCCTTCATAGCATCACAGCACACAGCAGCAAATGGTCAACCTGACCTGTCATAATTTTTAGATGATTCACCATTTTCACAATGCACAAGCCTAAACTTAGACCAAAGTGATCATCAGAACAATTAGGCAATCCAAGAGATAGGAAGACAGTACATAGGAAAATCTGACTATGTTCAAGGACAGGGGATTTTTTGAATAAATTAAAAATGTGATTCGTGTAATTGAAGGAGAAAGAGAGCCTGACCAGTATGTCAGATCTCCAACAAGGCAACTCAGCAAGTATGACCAAAAGTTTTTCTCGTTTACTTGATAATCTTTAGTAGGGTAGGCTTTCTCAAAATTGCTAGAGAGAATGATACAAGAAAAAAAGATTTTGCTGAGGCTTGGTAAAAGAGTTCATTCATAGCATCACAGCACAAAGCAGCAAATGATCAACCCGATCTGTCTTATTTTTTAAAAAAATTCACCATTTTCACAATGCACAAGCCTAGACTCAGAAAGGATATAACAAGCACACAACACTATTGTTGAGAACACTAGTCATATAGCAATAGTGATTTTAAAGATTTGATGGCATACATATAACTATCACATATAAATATAACATAAGTGGGCCCATCTGGACAAATCATATTATTCATGTCTAAACTGATTTTTTACCTTCACCTCCTCCAGTATCCTATGCGAGTGTCTCAAATTTGTAGTCGTTAAGAATTCGAAGCCAAATTTCTTCCGGTACTTTGCTCCGAATTGACACAGTTCCTACAACATTGAGAGTCATACAAATCATGAGATATTTGGCTTTGTCTTATGGTTACAGGATACTAAACCCACTCAAGTAGTTGTCGCCGGTCGACGAAGTAAAAGAACCCCTGAGCGGTGGGCCAGATTGACCACGTACCGATATTAGTTCAGTAGGCGCCCTACTAATAGCATCTCCTATGTTCCTGTGTGCGAAAAATGCATCCAACCATGATCTAGGCGAATTGTTGAACTATAATTCTCGAGCGAATGAAGTTGCATGCTCAAGGGAAGAGAACGGAGATGCCTCTTGCATCGAGTGGATGAAATAAAAGCTGCTTGCACAGATAAAGAGGTCATTCTCTTCCAATGTCCCTGCTAGGTCCCAACATATAAAAGGTGAGCAAGAGAACTCTAAGTATACAGGTCAACCATATTAATTCTCAAGGTACAAACACTTAAAAAAAGAAAAATTAGACTTAAAATTGCAAGTGTATAATAATAAAAAATATACTATGCATAGGGTACTGGTGTGCATGTCATATATTACGGGCCAAATATATCTATAAATCAGCAGCCTCTTCTCCGGTATCGATGGCGTCAGGCATGAGTTCTTCTAAGTCGCCATCTTTTGTCAACGAAATACCTTCAACATCACGCTGAGACAAATCAGTCAGACTTGGTTGGAGGGAAAGTTCGACCTTACAGTGTTCATTGTATTCACCCATGTCAAACAAATCTTTCGGCTTCACATGGACTATTACACTCCAATCCTTATCGACTTCATCATCCACATAGTATACAAGGCGAGCCTCGGATGCAAGAATGTACAGTTCGTCATCTTCACGATCACCAGTTTGTATCGGATTACAAAAGTTGACACAGGTGTGTCCCAAAACGTCTTGCTTTATGCCTCTACCAGACGTGGTGTCTGCCCAGATGCATCTAAACAAGGCCACAGAAAATTGACCACTGTAATTCAGCTCAATGATGTCTACCAATCTTCCATAATACGAGATGCCACCAACAGCCATGTTACTGTCACGAGCGCTTGCATAACTTCTAGTGTCAGAAGTGACACAAACCCCGCTATTCTGGGTTCTCATTCCATCCTCTCTTGATAGGGTTTTAAACCTGAATCCATTGACATTGTATGCCTTAAAGCGCTTTGCCTGAATATTGGGGCTACATAAGAGCCACTGCATTTCTCTCGGGTGCATAGTACTTCCCAGTGGTATCTACCAATGAAATATATGTTTTCACAGTTGAGAAACAGAAGGCAAGATACTATCGAAACTATAAATGGAAGAGCCATACAGAAGATTCACCTCATACTTGAACCACTCGGTAAATTCTCTATGGACAACCCTGTCAATGTAGGCTTCGTTTCTTTTTTCAATACTTCGTAGCTGTCTTTTTCTGCTAGCCCTAAAATCCCTGGGCATACCACATGGATTTATTGTCAAAGGTTTTGATCTAATATTGCCTTGGGGTACATCATGAACCTAGCAGCAATAAGTGCACTTACTCTAAGAAATCCTCCACAGCTGTGCAGTTGACCAATACGTGACGATGTGCTTGAAGTCTCTCGGTTGGTGAAAGATTTGAACATGCCGCAGCCCCTATTATGCCAATCAGTGGGAACAAGCTTGTCACCGTATCAGTCACATCTTCGCTCGGTCAATCATCAACACGCAATGGTCAATGGATCTTGCTCTCAACATTATCCAGGTATCATGAACAAAAAGTGAGAATCTCATCGGATAAGTAGCCCTCGACAATCGATCCTTCCAGTGCTGCCCTATTATGCACGTACTGCTTGAGACGACATAGGTACCTTTACGAGAAAGATATGTGTGTTAGGTTGTTAGCTTTCAAAAAAATAGCAATGTAAAATTAGTCATATAGTTACCTTTCAATTGGATACATCCACCTATAATGCACCAGACCCCCTAGGCGTACCTCTTCGACCAAATGCACGGTTAGGTGTACCATGACTGTGAAGAAAGATGTTGGGAAGATTATCTCTAGTTGACAAAGAGTGAGGACAACATGTTCTTGTAGGAGAGGAAGTTGTTGAGGGTCTATAGATTTACTACATAGTCATCGAAAGAAAGTTGAGAAATCAGCCTGGACGGCTGCCACTGGGGCTTCCAATACATTCCTTGATGCAATTGGGAGAAGATGTTCCATGAGAGTGTGGTTGTCGTGACTTTTCAAGCCGAAGTCCCATCAGCTGGAGGTCTTTTCGAGCTTTGAGGTTGTCCCTGGATTTACCACTGTCATTCAGTATCATGTTCATTATGTTGTCGCACACATTTTTCTCTATGTGCATCACATCCAGATTGTGACGCAATAAATTAAACTCCCAATATGAGAGTTTAAAGAATATACTCCTCTATTTTCAGGGAGACTCATCTTGTAATGCAACCTGTCGTCTGCATGCTCTTTTACCGGCAACCGTTTGCACCTTGCCAAGCTTGACATGCACATTATCCAACTGTCTCAAAATATCTCCACCCGACAATGTTATAGAGGGATCTCTGACCTCTACCTTGCCATCAAACCTGACCCGGTCTTGTCGAAATCTGTGGCCTTGACTCAGATAGCGCCGATGACCCATGAAACACCATTTCTGACTGAAGGTGAGTTGTTTAGACTCAGCATCCAAGTTGCACGTAGGACAAGCTCTCCTGCCGTACGTATTCCACCCAGATAAGTTGCCCAACCCTGGAATATTGCTGATTGTCCACATCAACGCAGCATGCATCTTGAATGTTTTTTTCTCGCTAGCGTCGTACGTATCAACACCACCCCACAGCTGCTTCAACTCATCTATCAAGGGCTGTAGGTAGACATCTATGTCATTACCAGGCATCTTAGGACCGGGAATAATCATAGACAGCAAGAAAGAGCTACTGAAGTCACGAGCCAGATCGAGTACCTTGAGCAGAGATTTCCAAAGGGATTAAAGCAATCGCTAGCTAATGCTAAGCGAATGTTGTGCGGATCGCCACTGAAGTTAGTATATCTTCTATCAAATGCCTTCTATGCCTATCCGTCCCTTGGATGCCTCAAAAAACCATCTGGGTTAGGACCTTTCTTGTGCCACAACATGTCAGTGGATGTCTTACTGGACATGAACATCCGTTGCAGTCGTGGAACAAGGGGAAAGTAACAAAGAACCTTCGCCGCCTACAGCTTCCCATTCTTCTTAACAACCACAGTGATCCGAACAATGGAATTTCTCCTAGTCTTTTGCTTCCATCTCGAGATCCCACATCGCTTACACCTAGACAGTTCTTGATTGCTGCCCTGATATATCATGCAGTCATTTGGAAATGCATCTATCTTCTTGTACGCAATGCCGAGCTTTCGTATGATCCTCTTGGCATCGTGCAGTGAAGCCGGAATCTTTGCATGCTCAAAGGCCTCACCCAGCAGCTCTAGTATCATTCCGAAGGCCTTATCGCTCACTCCGCACATGCACTTTATATGGTTTAGCCTCACCAAGAAAGCCAGCTTCGAGAATTTTGTGCATCCCGGATACAATTCATGCTCTCCATCCTCAAGCAGCTCATCAAATTTACGGGCCGCGTCACTAGGTTTGCTGTACAAATACGGCAACTTTTCGGCATCCCCCCTAAAATATTTGTTGCTCGAGTCTTCTTCATCGGCAACAAAACCTGGAAAGTTGAATGCCTTATGAACCATGTCACGCATTGGATCTCGGCAGACGCTATCGGGGTCAGCTTCTTGTGTCTCAGTAGAACTCTCTCCTACGCGTCTCTCCCCGTGATGTAACCAAAAAGTATACTTAGCGGGAAACGGTTTTATCAGCAAATGATCGTAAGCATCCTCTCTAGTTTGGAAAAGCCGAAACCCACACGAAGGACATGGACAATGTATCATCCCATCGGATGATGCATTCGCAAATGCGAAGTCCAAAAATTTGTTCAAGCCGGACCTATATTCGACACTATCTCGTGCCTTTGAGATCCAACTCTTATCTATATCTACTTTAATGAATTCATATAAACGAATGAATAAAACTTTAATAAGAAAATACAAATAGAAAATATTTTAAAAAAATCGGGCAAAGTGTCTGACGGCATATATTAAATTTCTCACAATTATTTAATGGGAGAGTAATAACATATTTTAATTCAATAAGTAATCCCAAAGAAAGAACGGGAGAATAACATGGAAATGAAACAAAGATAAAGGTACTTGTATCCGAGATAATAGATAGCATATAAATGGTATTAGGAAGGTTGCTTACTCATGGTCTAATTCTGCACTTTTAAAAATTTACTGGAAGAAAGAATTTCTAGTTCCAAAGCCAAAAAATGAAATGGAAAAGAAAAGCTTCCTTTAAAAAATAAAAAAAAGGGGGAGGAACAGAAGTTAAAGTGTAAAAATATAAAAAACAAAAATATAGATAACAGATCACAGTGCAAAAAAAAAAACAACAAAGCCTTTGAATCTATTCATGTCGTGAGTGAAATAAATCGAAAAATGCTTTGGTGAGCATCTTTTCCAACACCTACAGCCCTTGTTTCCCATCTTCCAAATTGCCTTTTCATTTTGCAGTATCCTTATTTATTAGATTTTCAGTGATACACCCTGGCTAATCAAACATCTCTATTACGGAATATTAATTGATATATAGTTAATTAAGTTCACAGCATAATTGGAAAATCATGGATCTCTCCTGAACACAACTCACAGTACTTGATTATAACTAACTAAATCTAAATATAAACCACTAAGCTAGCTGTATGTTACGAAATCATCCGAAGAAAAGCAGTTATGAAAACCTAAAATTTTGTGCTTTATATATTGTTTCTTTTAGTGTGAGGGTGGAAAGTTGAAATTAAAATGCTCTCTTTACATTGCATATAAGATTTGTTCACATCAGCTGATGTCTGATGGTGTACATGTTTGGTGCCTGTGCTTGTATGAAAACATTACAAATCATGTAACAAACAATGAAATTACTATTTACCCTCATTAAAAAGATAAAATCTCATTCAGCATCCAAAGATAATCATGAAGAACAATCAAGAGGAGGGTCGAAAGACTGAATAAGAGGATTTTGAAGCTTAATTTGGTTCTCAGAAATTTAAATATATCATTTATGATCATTTATATATATACTAACTGTACATGTCATTGAGATAAATCAAGGTTCCTGATATGAGAACTGTAACGAATTCATCATACAAATCATTAATCATAGTCATAGATATAAGGAAATGGCTAATGCATGTGGGAAGTGAGATCCCCAAAGATGTTCTCGCCACTGTATGTTACATAAAAAAGCCATCTTCATCCTTCTCTTCATATATGGTAGACATAATTGCTCCTGTAGGAGGAAGTACATTGTCCACTAAAATGAAGATGGCCTTTTCAGCACTTAACTATTGATATTATTACCAAAAGAGTATAACTAATACTCCAACTTAAATTTGTCATTTATCAACTAAATAAAGCAAATCAATGACCGTGATCATTGGCTAAGAACTAAGATGTAAATACACAATTCAAATGCAGTTCAACAAGAATTAATTCAGGTCCTATCACAATATAAATAAGCATATCAAGTGAAGAAAAATATAGTAAGAAGATCTAATCGGCAGTTTTATTATATCATGGTTGATATATTAATATCAAACAAAGTAGATGTAAAATATTTCACTTGTAACTAGCATACCGCTGCACTATCATCAACTACACCATTGGAAAAACCACAACACTTGGACATAAAAAGTGAACACAATTTGATTAGTATACCCCAAAACAAAGTCTCTATGATTCTCAAAAAGATACACCTTGCTGTGTTCTGTTTAGACCAACCAGACAAACGTTCCTCACTTTCAACTTAATATAAGGCTACATAAATAGCTCCACTAGTCATATTATATTACCAAATCAAAGATTAATACTAAAGCGAACAAAATAGTACAAATTGAAGTAATCATGAACTAATTAGAAATATAATAAGTGCAAGAACTCCAACACAATCTTAGGAAACAAACTCGGTCAATGAAGTAACAGAAAAGATAAACTTAGTAAGATCTTGAACAGAGCACTGATTTTTGTGCTAAGGTCTTGAACAGAGCAAGAGGAAACAAAAATGTGATTAACAAAACATAAAAGCTAAACTTAGTAACTAAGAATTCTAAAGCAGGAATATGGGGGTTATAACATTACTTCTTAGCAGAAAATATTTCTACAAAGTTAGGGGATAGAAGGAAATATTTAAGGGATAAAGGGCAAGGGGATAAAGGAAAGATTTTTTACTGGGCCAATATTGCAACTTTGTACTGCTTTGTTATTTATCAGCAATGCAAGTTCTTATCACATCTCTTATGAGTGTAATGAAAAAACTGAGAACTTTGAATAGATATAGTATTCAAATTCAATCAAGTCTTTTATTTCATTGATATTTGATAATAGGATTCATTAATTTGGACTATAATTCTAGATATAATTGATACAAATTATCTGCTTCTAGTTTGAGGGCTCATCAAATTCATTAACTTACACTCTTCAAAATTTGGTGGTAGGTTCTGCTACATGGAAAAGAGTTGCCACTTTCAATTTATTTTTATGGCTTATCGTTTCAGGCAAAATTGTTGAAAAAGTACCCCACAAACCTTTGATCTACCCTTTCAGATACCAGTTAATTTTAGTGAAAAAAGAGAAAAATTCATATGCGAGACAGAGCTCACAAACGAAGAACAAGCTAGAACCTTACTAAAAAAAAGGGGTTTTGTACATACCTTTATTGTAAACCACGAAGCTAGTCGACGATGGATCCACCTGCAATGGAAAGCGCAATACAGCTGTTAGTGGTGTCCGGAGGAGAACGGCGGCAAGGATGGGCGCGGGGAGATGTGTTTCGTGCCTCTGCCTCTTATGTGTTTGCGCGATGAAAAATCTGAGCTACGAATCTGATTTTGGAAAGGGTCGACGGCAGGAGGGAGAATGATGGATCGACAGCCACGAGTCTCCACAGTCACAGATTGAGGCACGGTAGAGAATGGAAGAATTTGGCGCGCTCTGCACTCTCCTTTGGCGGGCTTTTCAGAACCTTGATTTTGGGTTTTCTGAGGCGAAGTTAGGTTATAATATCAGTAGATGGTTTGGGGTTAGCAGCAGGCTTAGTGGGTTCGACACAAAAGCAGGTCGATTCGGCGTTGGAAGGCTAATTTCGAGATGAATCGCAGCAATCCATCCTAAGTTGCTGCGGTTTGTGACTTCGCAGGAAGTTCAGCACAGGCATCTGCCGCGTTTGTTGTAGTGATATTTGTCCATATATCGTTGGTTAACTTATTGTAAATAAAAATAAATTAAAAAAAATAATTCTCTATCAAATAAACTGATCGTCAACTATGATTTGGTTATCACATTTAGTGAGCAGAAAAAATAAATTTAAATATAAATCTTTTAAGACTTTGATTGTCATTTAATTTGTAATTAAACACCTTAAATCATTCCTTCACTTATCCTTTCCCTCATTTCATTATTTTCTTTCTTTAGCTTCTCCATCACAAACCCATAGGGCATAGGCACATCTAGTGCTTGAATTAGGAAAAGTCTAGGGGTAGCAACTTTTTTAAATTATGGCTAGCATGTAACTAACAAGGAAAAGTGAGTTATTGGATGAAATTTCACACTATTAAAATCATCATTGATGACTACAAATCAAAAAAGTTGCTGACCCCTAACACTCCTCTTTGAATTATATACAAGAACATATATATATATATATATATATATATATATGGGTACATTATTGTATAGTCATAGCGTAAGATAAATACACTATTCTCTTATTTGGACCACAAGCTGGTGTGCCAAACATTTAACGATTATCGTAAGAAAAAGTATAAGGTACTAATATACTATCTGTCAATTTATTGTCAATAATATTTAATTATTACTTTTTAAACATATGTATAAAAAGACACATCTAGAAAATACAACTATAAAAACACTTCCATTAGACAACGCTATAAAAAAGATATTTTTATTAGACATATTCACAGAGACACTTCTATTAAACACAATCATAAATAAGAGTTAGCAGAAATTGACAGAAATATTGTTGGTAACGTAGCAGAATTGTTACCGTAATATTTTGTATCACCATGTAATGTTTTATTATTTTTACTTTCTAAAAGTACACAAAATTCATACACATAAATATTATGTGTGTCTTAAAAGTTAAAACACACTATTTCTATCTCTCATTCTAAAACCTCTTCTGAAAGTTACATCGCTGTTATCATGATCAAAATTTTAACATTAGGAGGTTAAGTTCTTATAATTAATGTTAATTTTATAATATTTTTAGTTTTATCTTTTATTATACTAAACTTACTTTAAAAATATATTTTTAGAATATAATAATAAAAAATTTTAAAGTTTTTTATGTATTTACATTTAAATACAAAAAAAAATATTATATTTTCAATAACTTTTAATAAATTTTTTTAGAGTGATTCTAACATAAAAATATTTTTGTATATATAATATAAAGATGAGTATTTAATCTTATTTTAAAAATTAACAAAAATAAAATAAGATTAAGTAATTAATATATAAATTTATACTTACAATATGTCTAATAAACAAAAAAAAAAAACTAAAAGTAAATAATTAACAAATTAACATATATATATATATATTTTAGGGGGAATTAGAGCCCAAGCTGGCCCCCTTTGATTCTACCACAGATTATGACAACTATAAAAATTTAACGACACTTAAAATGGGTTACTAAAATATAATTAAAATTACATATTTTTTAGAGTTTAACTGGGAAACTATTTTTTTCAACTTTTTGAAATTACCTTTTTACTCTAAATTTTAAATTCTAAACTTTTAACTTTAAATTTTAAATTTTAAATCCTAAATTCTAACTCTAGATCTCGAGAAAAATAATTTTGTAATTAAGAAAAATTAACTATTATGAATTAATTAAAATTGGTTCTTTATAGTTATTTTTTATTATTTAAAAATATTTTTTAATTTAAAAAATAAAAATATTATTAAATAGAAAAAATATAATTTAATTGTATGTAACAATATTATCAAAATTGTATGATTACTATATAACTGTTAATCATTATAATCATCATCATCATAAACTCCACCTTTTTAAATCGGTGTCCATGTTTATGTGACTTATGACCTATATGCATTAACAAATATTACCATATTATATTGCCTTATTAAAATGATTAGCATTAAGTAAAAACCAAAAAGAGATAGAAGTTTGATTAGCTAAAATAATATTAATGCGAGTGTTTGGGAGCTGAAATTTGGGAGTCAAAGTAGAGCTATAAGTTTTTTTTATATTTATTAATTATTATTGAAATAAATATATAATATTAAATATAATTAATATATAATTATAAATATTATATATATAAAATTATAAATATTAAATTAAATAAAATAATTTTAAATTATTTTAAGCATAAATTACAGGAATTGGGATTTTGCATACAACGTGCGTGGCTGCGTCAGTGCGCATCAGCACCGCCCACATGTTAGGATTTGTTGGTTTTATTTTGGAGACACCCACCTAATTATATTGAATACACTCGTTCATTATTGAAGTAATTAATTAATGATCAATGATTACGAGTTTTCATAGTACCGTAATTAGTAGTAATTTAATGTGTGTTGGTCAAAGATATGTATACACCAACGAATTAATCGTTGCACGTTGTGGGAAAACCCTAATTTTGTCTGCCACATACGCACCTGGCTTAGAATTTGGACATTTTTATTCTGTGATCGACACTTGTGGGGGCATGAAGAGACCCAACCCATTTAACAATTTAACATAGGCATTGCTTTTGTAATGAACCAAAAATGAGTACACCCAATAGCAAAGCAAGCCACTTGCCTTGAACATCCAAGTGGATAAAGGCCATCCATCTAATTTAAATTTCTTCCTCCCATCATTCAGATGCCCATTAATTGTTTGTTCCCTCTTACAACATCCGTTATATATACAAAAAATTGTTTACTAATTAATTAATTATATTTAATAATATATAATGATAATTCACTACAAGAAAAAAGCCTTTTTTTTCGACGCCAAAAATCGATGACTATTTCCGCCGTCAATATTTTTCGACAGTTTGCTGTCGAAATTGTCAAAAAAATTAATTAAAAATAAAATATTAAAATCGACAGCCAGGCCATCGATATTTTTATAATGAATTAATCTTAACACTATTATCGTCATACTGTCGACGAACGAGGAGTGGAAAATACTTTTATTTTAAAATCGACAAATATGTCGTCGATTTTATTATTTAAAATATCGACAACACTTACCGTCGATAAATATAAACAATCTAGATTGCTTTCTAAAATTAAGCGAATGGTGTAGATTTAAGGTATAAAATAAACGTCTAGAGTGTTGCTTTTTTTTTTAAATTAAAATCGACAAATTGTCCATCGATTTTTATCACTAAAATCACAAATACCCGCGTCCACCTCCCGCGTCCAAAGTTCAAAACCTAATTCCCCCAAAATCCCCGTTTCATCCCCAAATTCCCCAATCACCAGAAACACAATCCCCCCTTGTTCTACCCTAAATTCACGGTTGCGCCGCTATCATTCTCCACTGCTGTCATTCCTCCGTCACGGTTACCCCCTTCTTCTTCTTCCGTGAACCTCCTTCTCTTCTCTCCTTCACTCACTCCTTCTGTTCACCCACTCTCCACCACCGTCCTCCTCCGGCGACGCCGTTTCAGCTGCCACGCTGCTTCCCCCGGCCTACCTCCAGCTCCCCGGACTGATCCTCCTCCTGGAAACGATTACAGCATGCTTCGTTTTTAATGCTTCATTTTTTATTCCTCCATCATTCGAGGTTTCATTTTTAATTCCTCCATCATTTGAGGTTTCATTTTTTATTACTTCAATTTGTATCTTTCATGTTTTATCTGGAATTTTATTGTTTGGAGTTATTTATATGAAGTTCGTGACCAAAATTTATAAATTGTAAGATGTCATTGTGCTTGATTTACATGCCTTGAAATGATCCTAGGAAAGTTGATCAACAAAATTATGTGAAATAAGTGGCTTGTTCAAGGCTGGTTCATAAGAAATGGCTCTAACTATTAAACTCACATTGTGATTGTTAAACTGATTTTAAACTAATCTAATATATCATGGATATTTCTGAACTGAACACACTTGAAATCAATAAGATTGGATTTCCCTGACTTTCTATGTGTGAGATTAGAGATTTTCAATGTAATCATTTCTAGACTTGATTTGCTTATTGTTAACTCTTGTGTTTTGGCTTTAACCATTCTTCCGAAGATTGCAACAAAAAAATTTCTCTTATCTTCTTAAGCTTTAGTAGGATTCAGGTAATTTAGAATTTAGATAGCAAGCCCTCTTGAATTAATTTTTTCTTCTCACATAAGATGGCTATAGCATACATAATAAGGATGCTTTATTTATTACAATTACGAATGTTAATATTATTTCGGATGCTCCTTTGCAGAAAGCTCTGACCCCTCCATTAGGAAGACTACAAAAGGATGCTCATTACTTCCTCAGGTATCAGCTTCTATGCACTCTCAGTACCTTTGTAACCATTCTACAGCTTTTTCTTAATTTTTAATAAAGTCACTCAAGGTAATTAAACTCATATATATAGCAGAGGAACACTTAGCTTAATTAAAGTGTCAAGATAATTATTATTTTGACATTAACTAATATGATACACAATCTCTTATGAAAACTTATTTTGCCACACAGCACACCACACTACAACTACTACTTTCGGCAGAACAGAAAAGTACATAATATAAAAGCCTCTTGCTAGCTACTACTTTCATGTTGATTTCTCTCCCTTTAAGTCTTTAAGTTTAATTAGCTGATGGTGTCCTGCTTGAGTTGTAAGAATTAAAGTTTAATTTGCCAAAGTTTCTTTGATATGCACGTTAGCAATATTTTAATGACTTAAAGGGAATGGGAACCGACAAACAGTGCTACTGCTGCTTTGTAAAAACAAAAAGTGATACTGCTAATGCTAACTTCACAACTTCCTCGTGACTAGATTAGCATTACTCAACGTCACAGCAATAACAGAATATACTTTACTATTTATTTGTTAAGTAGTAGTGAGTGTGGTAGCTAATAGGATATCTAGCAATAATGAAGTAATGACAAAAAGAGGTTTCACTACTTATATTTACTTCTTACTGGAAGCAATGAAACCAAGAATAAGTGAGACTAAGGATGAATGGATTGGTGGTCCAGCACTCTAAATTTTTGAATAATCACCACACAGGGGCCAGAGGGGGGTCACTGGAGAACCTAGCAGAAAGGGACCACCACTATTTTGCACTGCAACACTCTCATAGTTAGGTCACTGTCTCAGATACCACCTTAGGTCCTTAGCTTATGGCTTCACTTATATGATTTTTGATTCTCTCTTTTTCTTTTTTTCTAAACAAAAATAGTATTCATATTTTTATAATAATAAAAATAAATATTTCAGTGCATGTCCATTGCTATTGCCATTGCCATATTTTAAAAAAAAAGTAGTACTTGTCTCAGTCTCAGACCTTTCTTTTTGGTTTTGCTTTTATTCTTTGCACTTCATTTGCTTTACCCTTCCTTTCTTTTCCAATTGCTTCCCCTTTATTTTATTTCTGACATGCTTTCTAATTGTGTGCCTATATAGGCCAACACCATACATTCACAAGGTAAGAGAGATTATTTGACAGGGGACCTTGACACAATTTCACTTATATTACCTCTTCCCACATTAGATTCACCCTATCCACCTCTTCATATCCATCTCTAGATTTAATTTTATTTGAATCAAGATAACATACTTTATGCACTTATATATAAGTTAATCTATTTACCTTGATCAATTATATAATGTGTTTCTTTAATTTATTTTTTCATTGCAAACTTGAGCTATCTGTAGTTTATAGGCCAGTTTTTGAGAGGCAAATGATCAGAACACGTAGAAGCTAGCTAATAAGCTCTAATAACAATGAAAAAAACCTTTATGTATTGTTTCAAGAAGCATTATTATTTTTTTTAAGCATTATTATTAGTCAGCATATATTTTTCATGGTATTATTGAAACTAACTATGCCCTATTTCAAATGGCAATACCTTATAGTTTATATAGTATTTAAGACACATTAAAATTAAAATGAGCTATTGTACCTTATCAGATTTTGGAATTAGTTTCCTTAGACTTGTAAGCTGTGCATTGATCCGGTCACTGCGCCGCTTCTCGGCCTGACTGTGGCTCTTGGAAGCACTAGTAGCTTTGTCTCCGACCACCATTTCGACCGGTGCGGCCATGAATGAAAACTATTATTGTTATCATTATGATCATGACATTGTGGTTAGAATTGTGATGATGAACCATTTTGGAGCTTCAAGTTCATGCCATCTTTTATTTTGTTGTTGGCTCTTCCTTTATTTGTTTGGATTAACTTCTCCAATACCGTTTATGGTTATCAAAACAACTTTTAATTTTCTCATAAATTATTGTTATTTTCTTTTAAATGAATGCTTTATAATTATAAAATTTATTTTAACGTGACTTCCATTTCTTCTCAAACATTTAGAGTTACCTCTCAGATTAGTTATTTACCTTGTATAAATTTTGAATAGCTTGCTTGTTTGCGACGTTCTTCTCTTCTAATACTTATGGTTTAGTACATGACATTAGAAAATATTAATATGGATAACTATTTCAGAAAAAATAGATAATAATGAGGTAGCTAATTATATGATGTATAATTTTTATATTTTTGGATTTGAGAATTTTGTTCGGTTGACTAAGTTTCATTGTCCGTCCAAATTAATCTTTGGCCAGTTTATTCCAATGGAATTACTAGTATTCATTTATCTCAGGTCTAGTACTCTAATTACTATAAACCCGACCTGATTAATTGTTTATAAAAAATTGTTGAGTGAATAAGTGTTTTTATATTCAAGTTTTTAGAAGACTTTTATGTATTGTTTTTAGTGTTGATGTGCCTATATTTTTTTGGCAGGGTTGACATAGTCACAAGTATTATCAAAGTTCCAATGGCATCCATTTACACTATCACAAGTATTGGTAGAGTTTAAGACTCCCAGAAAAGCTATTCAAGGTTTAACCTTCAACTTTTTTATTTATTTATTATCTCTGTTAAACTATTGAGTTTTATTTTATCTTTATTATCTCTGTTAAATTATTATGTATGCTTATCTATACTTACTTATGTAGGCTTGTTTGTGTAAACCATTCATGGTGAAAGTATAAATTATATTGATGATAAGATTTTTATTCGTTGTGGTTTCTCGTTGAATAAAAAAATTAAAAAGTGAATATTATCCCTTTGATATGTAGGAAATTAAATTCATTAATAATGGAAAATCAGAACTGAAGTTGGATGTATGATAGAACGTATGATTAAAGACGGGGTCTTAAACCCAGTTTTATTAAAGGGGTAAATGAATTTGTGGATGTGTGTACTAGCATTACGGAGGAAGCGAGAAATTGCAGCAGTTCGTTAAACGTCGCCTATTAGGGGGTGGTAATATGATTTTGCTAACAGGTTTTTAAAAAAAATTAAAAACCGCCACAAAAGAGGATTAGATTATTTACGGCGGTTTAAAACCGCCACAATTTGGCTAACAGGTTTTTAAAAAAATTGCAGCGGTTTGTAAACCGCTGCAATTTTGAAAGTAGTTTTAAAAAAAATGTATATTGCAGAGGTTTATAACCCCCACAATTTTTACATTTATATTAAAAAAATTTTGGTTTCATAAAGCTACTCAATTATATTGCTTCTACATCTAGACAAACACAAAAATAAGAGCAAGTTAAAAATAGCTAAAATATCACAAGTAATAACAAATTTAGTAATGACCCTATTAAAGAACCAAATTAGATAATACACTAACAGCTTGATTCATCTAGCAAGTAGCAATTAATTGCTCTGCAACCAATGACAATAATTTTTCCTGTGAGATTTCAGAAATATCTGAACTCAAATTTATGTTGTTTCTTAGCAGAAGAACATTACCTGTAGTAATAAAATATAAAACAGTAAGCAATAAATATGATATCTTCAAACAGGAAATGTAACATAAATATAGCAACCTGTAGTAATAAAATATAAAACAATAAGTAATAAATATGATATCTTCAAACAAGAAATGTAACGTAAATATAACAAATAGCCCCTCTAAACTACAAGGCATTGTGCATGGTGTTTGCAATATCATATAAGAGAGATCTAGATTATTACAAATCTTAGAGTCTCCAAGAAGTACTGTAGTACAAACAAAAAGATAAATATATAAGACAAAGGGTAACATGAAAAAAATAGACTTCAACTTTTGTACAATGACATGACAACTACAAGGCTACACATAAAAGGGTCACAGAACATATCTTACATCAAGGATAAGCTTTTAGTCATTTATAATTATTTTATTTTCTTCAATTTCACTTGTGATAATTATAAGTCTCTGTAACCTGACAGAGAAAAATTTCGATGGAAATAAGAAAATTGGTCAAATGAAAAGTTCAAATGAATTTGGCAATACTGTTAAGATACATGGGCAAAGCAAGCAATTAAGGCATAGTGTATCAAAGATTTGAAAATAGTTTTGAAGAAAGTATCTCTTGCTAAACTAACATAGTATTTCTCTAATAATAAAAATATGGTAAAGGAGATTAGCCCAAATAATATATTTCGTTTCTAGACCATGGTCTTTGTTGTACAGAACATGTACACTAATGTAGCAAGAATTAAGATAAAGCGTGAAAGGCTAAAGACCTAAGGGGGACATATTATGAACCAACTCTCCTAATCGTTGTTTGCGCAGCTAGGCAGCACATACTTATATCTCTAGCTAGTTATATAAACATAAAATTTAAGCTCACTATCAGATGAAAATGAAGATGATTTTCATCATTATTTACCTATTTCATAGAAAAGCTCATTAGTGTTCTCTGATCACCCATCTTCGTAGATGTTTCAATGTAGAACATTTCACTCTCATGAGCAAATTGCTTCCCTTCTTGCAACAATTTTAATTCATTTAAGTGGAAACAAAAACAATATGATGCAGTCAAGATCGTGGGTTTGGATCCTCTAAAGTGAGTAAACAATACCTCGACTTCAACCTCTCTATTTGACTCTAAATCCAATTTGTTTGCCACCAATGCCATTACCAACTTATGGCTTCCTATAGACAATGTTAAAGTTTTATTATAGTGAGACTGAGACAAGCATAAGCATTTGAATCTGAACTTGCTTTTGTTAGTACAAATAGAATAACGAGAAAGAACAAAGTGGGAAGTTTTCAAAGGGAACAACAGATTAAGTTGAGTAAATATTATAAATTTGGATAATATTTGGATAGTAAATGATTTATAAATGGCTAGTTTTGAATTGAAGTTAAAGTTTCTCATGACACAAGCATGAGTTTTAACAATGAGTTCTTGGGGTTAAAAAAGAACATTGAGGTTGTTGTAGTAATTGTCATTTCCAGTATTCTAAGGCATTACCATGTACTTGCAATTCTTAAACCCATTTTTTGGCTTTAACAAATGTATCCTGGGATTAAAAACAAAACAAAAAAGGTAAGATATATATTAGAAAAGTTTTCATGAATTTTAGTGAGAAACTAATATTAGAATTGTTGGATTCTTTTAAAATTAACTAAGCTAAAATTCTTACAATGCTTGAGATATCATAAATAACAATTATTGCTGCTACACCACGGTAGTATATAGGAGCCAAACTATGGTATCTTTCTTGTCCTGCTGTATCCCATATGTCAAACTTCAATGTAGCTTATGGTAATGATAATAGTTCTCTGAAAAATGCTGCACCTATAGTTGGTCCCTATTAATCTTATTTTTTTTCTTTTATCGATGAAGCAAAGCAATTAATGGATACAAAAAACAAGCAAAATTAATTTCAAAGTTCATAGAAAGAAAATTCATAACAAATCAAACCAAAAAGAACAACCCAGAAGTGAATGAGCAAAGCAGGAGAAAGGATGCACCAACAGATCTGAACCTGTGATGGGTGTGCGCCGTTGAAGGTTGGAGGTGATGGAGGCAGGAACCTATATAACTACAATAGATTTGAACCACGCACGATGTAGGAGGAGATGGAAAGAAAATATGGCAGACAAGACGAAATAGAGAGCCTGGTGTTGTTGAAATATGGTAATGATAATAGGCCAGTGAGGAATCTGGAGAAGAAAGAAAAACAAATATAATTAATTCTAGATTGACATGACTAATGAAAACACAATCAGCTCATAATTCTCCCCATTTTAAACCCAAAAAAGCAGAAGATACTTCAAAGTAGATGTCTCACTTACTCATGTCTAGCACGGTAGCACCTATATATTTTATGGTGAAATCACACAGAGCATTGCTTTTATCAAGTAATGCAAAATCTTTGGCACAAAATATCACTAACTGTGGCATGATATTGCAAGAAACAAAATTTTCTCTAGCTAGAACAATACAACAACAACCCAACCATATCTCATTACGTTGGGTGCACTAAATGAATCAAACATTGTCATCCATAGTGTCCTTATCATAGATCATATCTGCATAGAACTTTAAAACATATTCAAAACACTTAGAATATTATCGAACACTTGGCATGCAAAAGCATAAACAACACAAAATAATACTAACAAGCATTCTTTGCAACACTAATTCAAAATTCACAGCAATGACATAAAAAGTCAGCAGCATTTGGCAGTTACTTAGCAAAGCATCAGTTAATCAATCCAAACAAATTGAAATTCAAACTTAAAAAGCTCTTAACAGCATGTTTTAACTATGTATAAACTAACACTAATTCTAATCAGAAAATCCTAATTCTAACCTAAACTTAACTAACAACAGCAAATAATTCTAAGCAAATCAAATTAACACTAGAATCAACATATAACTAATCCTAAATTAACTAAAATAGAGAAGAAAAGGTGATATGAGAACCTGAGTCGAATTAACACTAGAGTGGCTCTATTATAATCATGTGACTGGGAATGAGAGAGGCATTGGCGAGCTAGAGAGCCACAGGCCCACAGTGCGAGGTTGTAAGGAGGGGAAGAATATGGTCGCGGCGACGTTGGATGGTAGTCGGCAGTGAGACAGAGAAGGTAGGAGACAAGGGAAGAGAAAGAGAGAAAGGATTTTCGTGGTGGTTGTTCGGTGAAGAAGAATATGGTCGCAGTGGCGTTGGATGGTAGCCGACAGCGAGACAGAGAAGGCAGGAGACAGGGGAAGAGAAAGAGAGAAAGGGTTTTCGCAGTGGTTGTTTGGCGAAAAAGAAGAAGAAGAAGAAGAAGGTGGTTTTGTGGTTCTGATGGAAATGCAGGGGGGTGATGATCGATGATGGTGCTGGGTGATCGAAGAGAAGCTAGGGTTGGAAAAAGGGGAGTGATTCAGAATTCAGAGCTCTGGACTTCAGTAAGTGACGGGGCACTTAGAGTTGGCTCTCTTCTTAGTTTGATTTGCAGCCATTGAAAAGCTAACCGCCGCTATCTTCGTTCCTTTTGTAGCAGAGCCCAAACCGCTACCCTATTGGCCGCTATCTTGCCAATTTGCTGCGACTTGATAAACAGCCGCTAATTAGCTGCCGCTATCATCCGTGTTTGTTGTAGTGTAGAACTCATGAATTTCTCAGAGGAGGTTTAGTTAGGTGTCCATGTGCCAGATGTCAATGTGGGATGTTTAAACAGTTGATCGATATTAAGATTGATCTATATACTCATGGATTTAAACCTAATTATTGGGTTTGGACAGAGCATGGGGAAGAGATACCCACAGAGAATCAGATTAGGATAGAAGAAGATATTGAAAGTAGCTCTGAATTAGGTGGTGTTACATGAGAAGAAAATTTTGATCGTTATCATGAGATGGTTGTTGATGCTTTGCAACCTGAGTTCCACATGTACATGCAACTAACAGTGGAGGAACCAAATCGAGATGCTAAGAGATTTTATGACCTCTTAGATTCAGTTAGTAAACCCTTGTGGGAAAATTGTATCCATTCACGATTGTCACTTGCTAGTAGGATGTTGAGTATAAAATCAGAGGGAAACCAATCCCAGGGATCTTTTGACCAGTGGGCAACTTTGTTTAGAGAAATGCAAACAACTCCAAATAAAATTCCTGCTAATTACTATAAAGCAAAGAAAATTGTTTCCCAACTTGGGTTTAAGGAGGTTAAGATAGATTGTTGTGTCAATGGTTGTATGATATATTATAAAGAGGATAAAGATCTTAGACAACGTAAATTTTGTGGGGAGCAGAGATTTAAGCCTAGGAAGGGAAAAAAAAGAGGTGCCATATAAAAGAATTCATTATTTGCCATTGATTCCAAGGCTACAAAGGTTGTATGCATCAATGAGTACTGCCCCTCATATGTTGTGACATCACCAAAATCGCAGAAATGACGACGTGATGACACATCCTTCCCATGGTGAAGCATGGAAACATTTTGATACCAAGCATCCTCATTTTGCAAGCGAACTGCGTAATGTTAGACTTGGACTTTGTTCTGATGGGTTTTCTCCTAATGTTCATTTTAGCACACCGTACTCTTGTTGGCCTGTTATAGTTACCACTTATAACCTTCCACCTCATATGTGTATGAAATATCCTTTTTTGTTCCTAACGTGCATCATACCCGGAAAAGTAAATCCCAAAGCAAAAATTGATGTTTATCTTCAACCATTGATAGATGAACTTAAAGAGTTATGGGATGAAGGTGTCCTAACATACAACATTAATAGCAAGAAGAATTTTCAGTTAAAGGCTGCATTAATATGGACAATTAACGATTTTTCTGCTTATGGAATGTTGTTTGGTTGGAGTACGGGGGGAAGATTAGCGTGTCCAGTATGCATGGAGGATACCAAGGCCTTTTGGTTAGATTATGGCAGAAAAAATTCGTGGTTTGACTGTCACAGGAGATATTTACCTGAAGGTCATCCTTATAGGCGTAATAAAGTTGGTTTTAAGAAGAATGTTGAAGAGGATGAAGAACCTCCTATTAGGCTTAGTGGCGAACAGGTCTGGGAAAGAGTTAAACACTATCCTAAAATAGTTGACACAGGAGGACAAGTGAGATTGAGCGGATATGGGGTGGAACACAATTGGACCAAAAGGAGTATATTTTCAGATCTCCCATATTGGAAAGATCATTTGGTTCGTCATTGTTTGGATCTAATGAATATTGAGAAGAATGTTTTTGATAATATAATGAATACCGTTATGGATACTGAAAGAACAAAAGACAATGAAAAGGCAAGGTTAGACATAGTTGTGCTTTGTAAGCGACCAGATTTGAATTTGCTGCAGGTACGCGAAGGTCATTGGGCAAAGCCTAAGGGCAACTATGTCTTGACACTCCAACAACGAAAAAATGTTTGTAAATGGGTACAAGAGTTGAAAATACCAGATGGATATGTTTCAAATTTACAAAGGTGTGTCGATGTCAAGGGAGGAAAATTGTTTGGGATGAAAACTCATGATTGTCATGTATTTATGGAGTGTTTGCTTCCGTTAGCCTTCAAAGAGTTACCAGACTACGTGTGGAAACCGTTGACCAAAATAAGTCAATATTTTAGGGACCTTTGTTCATCTACTCTTCGAGTTAGCGATCTTGTACAAATGGAAGCTAATATTCTGGTTATTTTGTGCAAGTTAGAAAGAATTTTTCCACTTGCCTATTTCGACGTAATAGAGCATCTACCAGTTCACTTGGCATATGAGGCACGTGTTTGTGGACCAGGTCAGTATAGGTGGATGTATCCATTTGAGCGTGAAATAGGCACGTATAAACAGTGAAGAATCGGGCTAAAGTAGAGGGTTCAATTTGTCAAGCATATCTGGCTAGAGAGACATCAAGTTATTGTTCTTATTACTTTGAGCCACATGTCATGTCTAAGAGAACAAGGCCGAATCAGAATGATGATGGTGGTGTAAGTTTATCTGAGCCTACCCTTTCTATTTTTGATCAACCGGGTGTTCCTGGGGGGAGCCAACAAAGACAGATGGTTAACTAGTATGGAAATGAAAGCCGCTCACTTACATATCTTGTTAAATTGTCCTAAAGTTGATACATTTAGAAGTCAATACGATCAGATCCATGGGAGCAATAATTCTTTATCCAACTTTCCATCATGGTTCCATGAGCATGTAAGTTTTTATATTTTGTTGACTGTATCAAAATATGTCAAAGTAAATCTTGTTTTTATAAATACTATATTTTGTTTGACAAAATCAGGTAAAAAATCCCAGTAATGGCATAACTTGTCCTCATTTATTGAGTTTAGCATTCGGGCCAAAAACTAGGGCCATGAGTGTTGGTATGTTCAAGGTTAACGGGTATAGATTTCATACTCCTGAGCATGCATCTGGAAAGAAGACAAATAATACAGGCATATATGTTAAAGGTGATGGAGGGAATGAGGCATCTGATTGGTACAACACTCTTAAAGAGATTTTGATTGTTGAATATCCAAGTCTTGTTAGTTTAAGGGTCACCTTGTTTTACTGTGAGTGGTATGACCCTACTAGGCCTCGGGGAATGCGTAGACACAAAGACTACAAAATAATTAAAGTATTACCCGCTAGGAGATATGGGAGTTACGATCCATTCATCCTTGCGCAAAAAGCTAGGCAAGTGTATTACATGCCATATCCACAAGGCTGTAAGTCTAATTGGAAGGTTGTGATTACATGTAAACCACGAAAAATAATGGAGGAGGCACAAAATGAATCTGAAACCGATGTGTATCAGAATGATGAGCCTCCACATGCTAGGATCATTTCAGAAACTGAGTTTCCACCATCATTAGCATATATGTCAGGAGATGTTGATATGATACAACTTCAAGTAGCTGACCTCCAGGTTCCTTATGTAAATAATGAGGAGGACGATGACATTGAGAACTATGATGACGATGATGCTTACATTGATGATGATGGAAGTTCAGAATTCTCGGATTGAGGTTTTAGTTGGAAATTCTTAGTTTACAAATTTGTTAATTTACTTTTAAATAAATTATATTTTGTATATGTGTTGCTGCTTCATATATCTACTTTATTATTAAATATGAGATAGTTTAAAAGTAGAAAAATAAATACAATTTTTATTCTTTACCCAATTTCACTTTTTTTTTATTAAAGAAAAACTTGCTTCTGCTATATTCTTTTACTTTTTCGACAGTTTAAAAGTAGGGAAATAAATATAATGTATCAAACATATAAATCCAAGGTAGGAGCCATTTCATTTGTGGCATATCTCCCAAGACACACTGCTTTTTACTACTAGCTGATGACACTACTAGCTGATTTTACTTTAATTGCATATTTCTAATAAATTTGTTAATTTGTTAATTCATATATCTTGTATCGGTTATGTTATGGATAATAACTTGCTTATTTTAATGTGTACAGGATATGGTTGGTAGAGACGGAGATCGCGGTCGTGGCCGTGGCCGTGGCCGAGGCCAAAAGGGGAGGCCTAGGCTTTCTACTGGTCAGCCCCTTGACTTGCATGCGGATCCATACTCTCTCTTTAGGTTATCATCCGACACAACTGCTCCGACCAATGGGAGACCGCCACCTATTGCTACTACTACCCCCTCCCGTCAGGAGCCTTAGATACACATGATGCCTACTCCGGGTGTGCCAAGATCATGCACTCAACAAGCCAATGAACCTTCCAACACTGCCTCACATGGTGTGCTGAGTGATCCAGCTATTGTAGTTCGCAGTCGAGCAGGATCTTGTGGGGAAAGACAAAGCGCATCTAATAGTACCCAAGATGTTCAGGGTCAAGGAACATCCACTGCCACTGGTCACTCCAGCACAAGTGCTCCCAAGCTTAGATATGATGGTGCCAAATAGTTTGTTATTTGCTTTAAATTTTATGAATAGCATGTCTCATTTTTACTAAGTAATATGTCGTTATCATTTTTTTGGTTTTTGATGTAGTTGGCACTCACCTAAACCTGGATTGAAGCGTATTTCTCAGGTTTTTAAGGAAAACTACAACAAGCCTTGGCTGAGTTTTGATGAGGCAGATGATAATATTCGAAAAATATGGTAGACTGAGTGGAGAGTAAATTTTATCTACCTTGTTTTACGTATTTTACAATATTATATCTCATAGTATATTATACTGTCTCCTTATGTTCTATCAAAATTTCTGCAGCAACGAAATTATTTTTGGGCTCAAAATATTCTGGTTATTTTTTGTCCTCCCAACATTAGTTAAATATAGAAAAGTGTATATACTATATGTACTGTACCTTTTGTTATTAACTTAATAATGATCTGACAGACAAGGGTAGTTTTAATCCTCCTTTTAGGATTTGTTTTGAATGCATCCATGAATAATTAATTACATTAAAGATGCGAGTTTCTTCCTTTATAAAAGAATTCTGATATCTTTTGCTATTAGAGAGAAGCATGATTATTATATATATAATAAAAGCACTTTGTTGAGCATAGTGTCTCCATCAAGTTGCATATTTATATATATATATATATTTTACGATACAAAATCTAATGGTTAACGCCTTAAGAGTTGTGTAAGTTTTACAGTTCGAAATAGGCCTAAAGGTTTATAAGCAGCACTCATCTTCATTGCTAGCCCATGTCTAATAGTCACCTCCACTGTAATCTTTAAGTTGGATGGGGTTGGTATCTTACAAGGAATTTTTTTTTTCAAAAGAAAAAGCTTAATACACTAAAATGGAGCAGACAAATAAATAGAACAGTTAAAATTCTACTAATTAGTATATTGTGTTGATTATATATGTTACATGAATTGAGCTCCCTTTGTACTCAGAATTGGAAACTGGTACATAACGAACTTAGTGCTTGATTCATGGCAATACTGAATGATGATAATTATTCTGTTATGAAAAATGGTGCATGTCCAAGACTATGTGAATGTGAAGTCATATATAAAACATGACCTTTTTGAAATGATCAATATAGCAATAGCAATATATCAATGTGAAGGTGAGAAATTGTAGAAAATTGCATGCTTAAGTTTTGTAATTAGTATTATTAATTCATCATATATTCCGGTTCCCTAAATAGAATTTACTTGTTAAACTCAGCATTACTTGTTATTTATTTGTCAGCAAAATAAATTTGTATCTGTTCAGAGGCTAAATTTTATTCCAATGATTTTTTTTAAAATAGAAATGCTTTGACATTATTGATACGGAAGAGGATGATATCTATCAAACTTGGAGGTTTAGGGTTGCCAAGCGCTTGCGAGGTATGCTCCATGCCATTCGCAAAAAAGGTGCCCGTCCATATTGGATCCCAGCAGAAGTTCTTGGTGAATTGATGAGCATTGGGACACTGATGCCTATAGACAATTACAGGCGAGAAATACAACTGCCAGGAAATCGGCTCGAGGTACTTCCCTTCACACTGCAGGAGGCACCACCTTTCCAGAAGCGAGGTTACGCTTGGTAAGTTGCTTATAGACAATCTTTACTATGATATTTGCTGTTCTGAAAGTTGTTTAATAGAAATGATCTTAAATGTCAATCAGTGAATGGTGATAGTTGCAAATGTTATGTTCCATGATACTAATAAACACACGTAACTGCCGAATGTCCATTACCATTTTCACACTTAGAATTTTATATAGATTCAAAATTTTATGTGCATTTTCAATATTTGTGAAGTTTTGATTGTCTATGTGTGGCTTTTTTTGACTGGTTTCTTAATATACTGCCATTGGAGAGCTTCTCAAGATCAAATATTGAGCCCTTTTTGGTTTTGGAGAAGAAAGAGGGGGTGCTTTTGCAGTTGGCTCCTAGTGTTTGTTCCTGTTCTTCATTTGTTCAGTCTCCGTTACAGTAGATAAGTAGGGGATTTTTCATGATATCTTGTTTTCATAGATTTTCTTATGGAACTTCTAACCATGTTGAGCGTGTTTTCTAAGTTGGAATATATAAGGGAAAGGGATCAGGAATGGAATGGAAGGGTTTGAAGGAAGAGATTTTCAATCCTCCTTTTTCTTTTCTTCCCTTTAGTTATCAAAACTTACATACATCTCCTGAAGTTGCATCTATTTTCTGATTTTCAATACTAGCTTTGTTTATGAACTTCACTGCAGTTCTTCTGGATTTTCATGAGGTTTATCATTAGTAGTATGGTTCTGCACGAATTTCCTTGCTTATTTTATATCCAAATTCTCTGCATATGTAGATATGATTGAATTGGCTATTTGGTTATGCTTTGGTAAGCCTTAATCAATAGAGAGTGAAATCCGTTCTTAATAATGATCTTGATCTAGTTTCTTCTTGACTTGATGCAAACTGCTGAGTTTTATTTTTTGCTTAATTAATTTATTTTGACATAATAGAATTAACTTTGTTAGCACATTACATATGCTGCTCAACTTTATGAACATTTCTAACTAGTGTGTAATTTTCTCGTTAAATGAAATGAACTCTGGAACAAACATATTGAGTTTCTGAGTTTCTATATCCCTTTAGTTCATAAATTGCTTAGTACATGGCTTTAAGTATATACATTATCAATTGCTTAGTACAATACATCCCATAATTGTTGATAATTTGGTTACATTATGTAGAATCATTCGCTTGGAAGACCATCACGTATGGATGAATTTTTTGAGCATACTCATACTCGCAAAGAGGATAGGACTCAATGGGTTGATGAACACTCCCGAAAGACAAAGGTAACTTACCTTTATTCATTGTAACTATTTTGTTATCTAATTGTTATGAATTATTGATACTTATAGTAGTTTATCATTCATTTTTTCTCATTGTAGGATATATTTCAAGAGCGTATGTTTCAGGCTGAGCAAGAGCGGCAAGCTGCTATAGAGGCTGGTGTAACTGATCCACCGCCTGTCTCTGAGGAAAGCATATGGATTGAGACAGTGGGTGGAAAATGAAGAGGTAGGGTATATGGCATGGGTGAGGTAAGGGACTCTTCCATAGTGCAACCTCGAGTTGATGAGCCAACCACGACCACCAACATTGATGTTTTGGATCTTAGAGAACGAATCACAATACTCAATAGGGAAGTTGAACAACATGCCGCTAAATATAGAGAGCTTAAAGACCGCTACCAAAGGGAGAAAAGAGAGTGACAACAGACTATTGAATCTTTGCGTGAGGATCTCAACACCAGTAACTCACAGATGGATCAATTTAGTCATCAGTTGAGCAGCTTGACTGAGTATGTGAGAGCAATGGGTCCTAGTAGTTCTGGATCACGTGTTCCCCCTACCTCCTCCTTTTACTTTTTCAAGCTCTCAGAAAAGCACAGCCCCAACCCCAGTCCCAACCCCAGCCCCAGGTAGAAAACTTCCACCAATTCTGCAGTGACCAGGACAACCACAGAGTTCTCAAGGGAGGATGATTCTGACGATTTTGATGACTCAGATGATTATTTAGACGAGTATGAGTAGGTTATTTAATTACTTTACTTTGAATATTTTGTATTATTAGTGGATTGCAATTTAAACGAATATAAGTCTATGTTTAGTTATTTATCTTGTCTTGAGTCTTTATGTTAGAGGGTTATTTATTATTTTGATAAGTTTGTAAACTCATTATCTAATATTTAGTATAAATTTTATTTTTATATTTAAAAGTTTATTTGTCTTGTTATCTAATATTCTGTATAAATTTTATTATTATATTTAAAAGTTTATTTGTATTAACTGTTTACTATTTTTCAAATAGAAAAAAAGCCTATTAAAATCGACGGTAAAGTTGTCACTTTTAAAAGTTAAAATAGACAAATCTAAATAATTAAATCGACGGCAGCTGTGTCGATTTTATTCAATCACATATCGACGGCATTGTCGTCGATTTTATTAAACATATTATAGACAAAAGTGTTGTTGATTTTATTGAGTTAAATATCGACACAAAGATCGTCAATTTTATTGAATCAATTATCAACAAAGAGGACGTCGATTTTAAATAATAATATCGATGACACTGTTGTCGATTTTATTAAGAATGTAAAATTCTCACACCCATATTACAGACGGAACAAATGTCGATTTTATTTAATTATTATTGACGGCTAAGAAAGCCGTCGATTTTATTAGCATTTTGAAAAATCGACAAACTTTATAGCGACCAACTGCGCCGTCTATTTTGCCGTCGAATTTTAATATTCTCGACGGTTTAGCCGTCGATTTGGCCGTCGATTTTAACGACGTTTCTTGTAGTGATTGGAGGCGTTTGATATCTTCTTCTTTTTCATTTTAGTCCTACTAATATAATTTAAAATTATTTTTATAGTTACTATCATATATACATGCCTTACTAATTTTACTAACAAAATATTTGACGTATAATCTTTACTCAAATTATTCTTTTCTCTCTAATTTCCTACTCTAATCATCTATCTTTTTTATTTTTCATCATTTCCAATGTTTCTCCTCTCAACACTGGTTGCGCTTTTTTGAATTCTTTTCATTTATCTATATTTTTCATCTTTTTCAATCTTCTCTTCAATTCTCATTACTTCTCCTCTCACCGTTCGACACACTATTCTGTATTCCTCTTATCGTTGTCTTTCTTCTTCCATCAACACTCTTGGTTGCATCACTTTTAGTTTCTTCTCTTGTTCAGCAGCATATCACCAGTACTGTCTTGCTATGAATAAAAGTGCGTAAAGCATGAGTGTGATACTTCGTTAATAAATTTTATAAAAATTATTATTATTAATGAATTTCGTATGTGTGTATTTTAGTCCTTAATATTTCGGTCAAGTCCTTGTTGAGTTTAAGGAAACAAAAATCATAATTTGATGATGACTAAACATAGGCCAAAAGTCCAAATTGTGTAAATAAATCATTTGGCTAGTGTGCATGCCAAAATCAAATGAAAGAGCAACAAGCAAGCCCAACAACAAATATTTCATTCACTAGCGGTCCGTAACAAGTGTGATTGATCACTAACCAAGAAGAAAAGCTACATTCATTTTTTGATGGCCCAAGAAAATAGTTGCTTATCACAAATCAAGAACAAAAGTAATACTCTTTTCTTTGAACCATAGCCAAGTAACCAAACTCATTCTCTCTCTTCTCTCTCTAACCCACGTGATTAGCTACAAGAGTAAGCAAGAAAAAGGAAGCTCGGTTTAAGATTCAAATAATAAAAAAAAAAAAGATGATTACCAAAATTAAATAACAAAAGGGAAAGAAAAAGAAAAGTCAGAGGTTAGGACACAAAAACAAAGATCAAATGAAAGGGTGAATCAAAAAATCATTTCTATCTTTGTGTTTCTATTGTAGTATGTTGAAGATGCCTTCCTCCTGCATGCACCGTTCAAAAAACTTGAAAAAAATAGAGGTTATGAAATTCTGCTACAAATTAAAGGTCAAGAATAAAATTTGGAGCAAAAATATTGATGAATAGCTCAGATCCTTAAAGAAAAATGAAAAAGGAAGAAAGAAAAGTAGTTAGGTAAGAATGCATGTTAATTTTAATCTCTACTACTGTTCCATTTCTTTTCTGTGCTACTGCTCCTTATTTGGGGAAGAAGAACAAGTCAAAGCTATCCAAACCAACTTCAAGTTTTGGAAGCTTTACTCCTCTTTAAAAGGAGTAAACGGCCCAAAATTGAAGCAAGAGTGAGCACACAAGTTTGGGTCTTCATAGCTTACAAGTTATCCTTTCTTCTCCTTCATGAGTGTACATTAAATTTTATGTTCTTCAGTGTTCATCTTTCTTTGTTTCTTTTCAATGAAAAAAGGCATTAAGTGAGGTATCAGTAAAAGTCATTGAGAGAAAAGACAACGAGAGTTATCTAGAAAAGGCCAGAAAATTATGTCAAACTATTTTGTTTGTATTTCTGTTTTGTACACATGATCCTGAGAGGATTCTCTTGCTAATTTGGGGAGCATTTAGTGGTTGTATCATGAGCATGAGAGGTTTCTCTTGCTAAGTTGGGTGAGCACTTAGTAGTTAAAAGTTTAGAGAGTGAACCTAGCCAAATCTAGCTTGGGTAAAAGCTGGATTTGTCCCAAATGAAACTGGGTTGAATCCTAAGGAAATTGGTAATTGTAATCTTTGTTAAAGATAGTGAAAATTTTATCAATGTTGTCGTGGAGACTAGATGTAGGTCACATTGCACATAGTGACTGAACCAAGATACATGGCTATGTGATTCTCTCTTCTCTACTCTTCTTCTATTTTCTTTCTATATGGGGCAAAATAAAAGTGTCTCCTGATTTGTTTATTTTACAGAAGTCACAGCAATCTAAAAGTGAAGAGTTGCTATGTTCCTGATCTTATCACGAAGAGATAAAACAAAATTGTCCCCTAAAATATCAACTTGACAAACTCATCAACAGCCAATGCAACAAGTTCCAAATTCAGTTTGAAGCTAAAGTGAATAAGTTTTAAAAGGAGGCCATAGATTCAACCCCCTTCTCTAAGGCCATTAACAAACCTTCAATTCTAAATTAAATTTTTTTTTCTAAAAATATCCTTTTATTATTCTTATTATTTTATTATTTTTCTTTTTCTTCTATCATTTTTATTCTCAAATTACTAACCACAACTATGATCACTATAATTATTATTTTGCTAGTATCTAAAAGAAAATTATAATGAAAAAAAAAGATATTTAAAAAAAAAATCTTAAAAAAGATTAAAATAGGACAAAATAAAATGTTTGGAATAAAAATAAAATATTTCAAATTTTAAGAACGAAATTAGAATTTACTTCAAACATTGGACACTACTAAAATAAATAAATAAATAAATAAATAAATAAATAAATATATATATATATATATATATAAAATTCTCTGATCCACGCTACTAGAAGACACTCTCAAGACTTTAGTATAACTGCTTCATTAAATAATATTTATAGTCTCTAATTTAGCAATACAGAAATTAGTGTTTATTAAAAAAATTTAATTATATTATTATAAATAAATTTAATTACTCTGACATAATACATTTGGTTATTCTATTGTGAAACGTTTAATTATTTGAATGATTAACTATTTTGTTTAAAAAATTATAAAATAACATGTATCAATATATTCTAACTATTTTTTTTTTTTTGTATATGGAATATTTTTGTACAACATCTGGTATCAAGTCGTCTTTAACAATTTCTTAATCAAATTCCTGTAAGTATATAGTTATAAATTTTTCATTTTCTATTTTTTTTAGCAGTAAGGAAGCAATTACAACTATTTTTTAAAATATAAAAATTTAATTACAAAATATTGAAATTAATCAGACCTAATTATATATATAGTGGAATTATAGAGAATTTCATATTAATTAGACCCTTTATTATATTAAACTACAACATTTTAATTTTTATTATCAATATATAGAAGTTAGACTCTTTCGTTTTTTTTTTTTGGATGTGTTCTAAAACACTACTAGGGAAATAAGGGTGACATACTGATATATCTTTTATTTGATTGTCAAAATATAATAATATTCATATTATTAAGAACTACATGTACTATGCCTTTATTATTTAATTTGGTTGAACCGAGAGTTTTCACAAGGATATTATTGTTAATAAGTTGATAACAGCTGGCTCAAAACTATGTATACTACTTATGGGTGTGGAGAATCATATGATACAATAATACAAGAGTTATTTTAACTTCACTAGCTAGAACCACAAGATTTCCTCCCTTAATTATTTTTTTTCGTTTACCCTACGCATGCAATGATTAAAGTTGAGTAGTAGTTAATGAAATAGGGCATCATTAAGGGTATATATTATAGGAAACATTTCAAGTGCACTGGAGAGTATCGGTGCACCAGTTATTTTAACCGTTAATTTTAATTAATATATATTATATATATTTTTTATAATTTAGATCAACGGTTAAAACAAGTGATGTACTTAAAATATTTCTTATATTATATATAGTACATACACTTTTGTTCTCTCTGTGCCATGCAAAGTGACTACAATAAAAATTACTTTTAGTAAAAAAATTTCAGTGATAATAATATAATAAATATTATATATTTTATTTAATTTATATTTTTATAATAATTATATATTTATTATTAGTATATATTATAATGATAATTATATATTTTTTATAATTAATAAAAAAATTTATTAATAATTATAATTATTACTAAAATTTTTTATTAATAAAATATAAGATAATTAATATTTAATTATTAGTAATTATTTTTATTATTATTAAAAACAAAATAAATAGTTATTAAAAGTGATTTTTGTAGTAATAAGTGTTAATTAATTATTTAAGGATTGTTGACATGAAAGGAGATCGAGTGGCCAACATAAGGTCCCAGATACATTCATAATTCATTCATTTATTCATATTGCACAACCATGCAGGTCAACCTTTTTTTTTTTTTTTGTACTAAATGGCAAGTGGTAAGTGGAAACATTAGGCGTTCACACTTTCCGAAAGAGGAATGAACTATGTAATTAAGAAAATATGTATTAATCATTTAATCTGAATAATAATAAACATGAAAAAGTGGTGTCCATAATATTATAGTACTACATCACTACTTGAATTCGTTCATGGAAAGCATCATTATTATTATTAGTTGCTATGCTATTGAAATACCCCAAAGAGTGACGATGATGCACCTCTTTATTAATAAGTTGTTTAATTTCACCTCCACTTTGGGCGGCAATATATCTTATAGTCCATTTCATATTTCATGATCGTCGTGCGTTGTTGCCCCATCATGATTAGTTTCTTAGCTTCATCTTTCTTTCTTTTGTCTTGTTTTGCTGTGAACTGCTGCTCTCATTAATTTATAATCAATCACACTATGAATATAAGAAAAAATCAATTACTAATTAATCACTGACCTACCACACATACAGAAATATATATTTAGTATTTCGTAAAAAATTTTATTATGCAACTATGAACAAGTTTAATTATATAATTATATATATATATATATATATATATATATATCTCCCAGTATGATAGATTTAATGATTTATCTGTAAACAGAAATTAAAATTTTAGATTTAAAATTTAGAGAACACTACATTTTTACTTTTTTTTTTTAATCATTGTATCAATAAGGTTCCTGACAAAAAAGAAAGATGACACAAACATGATTGTCAAACAAAAATGAGTGAAACCTCACTCCGGTTCCTTATAATTTTACGAAACTCCTTTTCGCGCCTTAAAAAAATATAATGTTATCGCGACTCTTGTTTATTACTTTCGTTAGACATCTTGTCGTTTTGTCAAAGTCTCTGTTAATAAGAGGCGGAGACAATCCTACGTGTAAAGTAACATTTCTATGTGTAAGATAACGTTTCTACGTGTCATTGGACAATTCGTTTGGGACAAATCGGCCCCTGGTACAATAAGCAAAACGTTAGCATTTTGATGAGGCCAAAACATTGTGCTTCGCAACAACAGCATTATATAGGTAAACTCTTCCCATTTATTGACATCAACAATTACAGAAAACCCTAAGGTAACATCATTTTTCTTGCTAGAAATTCTTCGGCAAGAGACTTGACAAAAGACGAACAACGACGTGATGGTGGAGTGACAACAAAGAGCTAATATCATCGTGACGTGATGGTGACGTCCTATTTGAGGAACACGAGGTAGGTTCTTTGCTCCATTTTTTAGCATTTTTCTATGTTTGGTTGTGGTTCTGTAAGTGTGATCCTATTAGGTGAACCTCCTTTGTAACTCCATTGCATGTAATTTGGAGTTAGTGACTTATCTAGTTGTTAGAATGACAAATGTTTTCAGTTTTACGGTTAAGCAAAGAAATCAAGTAATAAAAATAAATTAGCAAGTTCTGATTAATGTTGAGTGAGGTATTATGAGTTAATTAAAAATTGATTTTGCTAGGGTTTAGTTTAATTTACTATTATATTACTACAGATGGCTTATGAAATTGTTCCTGTGTTTCACCATGGAGGATGGTTTAAAAGAGATGAGGATGGTGTGCTCAAGTATTCACAGGTTTTCTAAGTTGGATATAGACTTGATGAATTTCAAATACTTAGTGAAAATACTTAAGGGCTTGAGTTACCAAACTTACAAGGAGATGTACTGACTAGACCCCATTGTAAGAGATATTGAGTCTAGGCTCCATATTCTCAAAGGAGACAGAGATTAGTGAGATGTGTGACAACAAAATGACTAACATGGAGATTGATGAGTTGTATATCTATTGTCATCATGCTGTAAATAGTCTAGAGTTGTTGGAGGCTGCTATTGATGTAGAAAGAGATACTGGCTCATCTAGTGATGATGGTTATGAAAGTGTAGAGGATGAAGCTTACAAGTCTCTCCACCTGGATTTGAATCTAATAATAGTAGTAGTTGTGAGATTTTTACTCTAAGAAAGAAGAAATTAACAACAAAAAAAGATTTGACTCCAAAAAAAAAGAATATTATTACAAATAAGAGAAATGTCACTCTAAAAAAAAGAATGTGACTCCAAAAAAAAAAAAGAATGTCACAACAAAAGAGATTGTGGATCTCTCTCCTAAGACTTATAAGAAGTAGGTAACAAAAAGATATATAGGTAGGACTAAAACACATATTTTAACTCAACTAGATATTATGGATGTGCAGAATGTTGGGTCTACAATAACAGCAAGCCTAATGATGTAGGAGCTCCAAGAGATCCCAACTAAGAACAAAAGAGAAAAAATCAAAGAACTACGAAGGCTACTGGCAATCCATCAGCATAGCAACAACCAGTCTAGCCAGCTGAGTAGTAGGTACTATGTAGACCTAAAATTATAGTGTTAGTAGTTTTAAATGTCTTTGTATAAAATTGACTGGGGTTTAAGAGTCCCTTTCAAAATATTTAGGGATTTATATGTCTGAAAAAAAAATATCGATTAAAGTTTAATTATCTTTGTTTTATCTGTTTGTGACATTAGGATGTGCCTCTAGCTAGCAATGCTCCAGGGCTAAATGGAGTTAATTCAAATGTGACAAATGGTGCACCACTGGAAAGTGAAGCAGTTGATCCTGTTATAAGTCCTACTTGTATATAATTTTACATTTAGAACTTTACAAATATATTGAGCCTAAACTTTAAACTTGGTTATGCATATAGGTTAAAGCTAAAAAGCAAAAGAAGAAACAACAAAAAAAATACAAAACTACCACAACAAAGAGAAGATGAGATTTGACTTTCTTAATCTACACCACCAACTGAGGTATTGGAATATAGTATATCAATCTCATAGTGTTTGTGGATTTAAGAATTGGAATTTGTCATTGATTTGACTTGTTTACCAGGTTCAAGAGGCCAATATTAATCCGCAACCTAATTTCATAACTTACAATGACATACCACCAGGGATCACACCAATAACAAGATTACAAAGAGCAAAACAGTCCATTATGAAGCCCATCATGCTTGTCCGATTTAAACTTTTTTTGTGTCACACCAGTTGCTAAACTAATTGTAACTATAAAAGCATCTAAGCCAGCACCTCCTAAATCAAGTAACAACAATGAAATTTCTACAGAGATATTGGTAGCCACAAGCTTTTGCACAACAACAAGGCTTTCCCACTTTATCCCAAATCCAAGCCTCGATGAACCCTCAAGCTTAAAAGCATCAACTAAATCCAGTACACCAGCTGCTTTCAATCATCCAAGGAATAAGTGAAGAATAGAAACTGCTTAATAGAAGTTGCTATTTTTCTATTACTAAGATGATGTAGTTGTTTGTATTTATTTCGGATTGTAAGTTATGACTTTTGTTACAATGTCCACTTATGGTCATACTTATTAAGTATTATGACATACAAAAATCTTATTTGTACACTAAAATCAGCTACTAAAATCAGTCACCAATGTATTTGTGTATAAATACATGTGTAGTTTAATTTATTTTCAATGTATATTTGTATTCCAACATGTATTTTATACTAGTGGCTGACTTTAGTAGTTGATTTTGGTGTACACGTAGCATAATCCTATAACATAACACTATGGATGGTTATTTTGGTATGTTTAGGTTCTGTGACAATGTATTAAAATTGCTAAAAACTAATGACTAATGATGTATTATGCTTTTAGATTATATTGATATCTATCAATGTTAGCAGTTTAAAATATTAGTCTATTGAGCAAGTTAAAGCAAAATTCAATGACTTCATATATAATTCAACTACAATTACATAATTTTGTCAGTTGCTTCAATAAGACCCCATCAAAGCTACACAATATAATCCTAAATTAAGTCCTAAACAATAACACTAAATGCTATGCATCAAAATAGTTCTACATAACTCATACAATTAACACAACACAAACTTTAAAATAGCAACAAAGAAGATTATAAACTTCAACACACTCCAAAATCCTAACAATGTAGATTTTGTTTTAGTCTGTATTCTATTATGTAGCAACATTTTCAATTTTATCAGTCTCTCTTCTCTCTTTGATAATTTACTTTGCATCTCAATTTTTTGCCTTCTCATATCAACACCTTTTAATTTGAAATCAATATTTTCTCCAATAATCTCATTAAGCCATTTGAAGTACTTACAATGTTATTGTGGACTCTACAAATAATAAAAAAAAATCTTTTAACATAATACAAGTACCAAAAATTAAATTCAAATAAATGGTTACTTACCTTAAATTAGCAGCAGCCTGAAAACAACCTATTAGGATTTAATCTAGTTCTAATAAGTTCGATTAGAATTACATAACGTTCACAATTACAATGTGGGTGTTCGAATTTCTTCTTCCTCTCTGTTTTCATAGTGTCCACCTTAACTTCTCCGATCCACAACGCATCAACCTCTCGATAGTCCTCCATGAATGCTGATTTGAAGCTAACGGTTGCTCTGTGCAGCTCATTCTTCTTTGTTAGGGTTTCAAGTCTTTTCAATAAACGAAGAGAGGGAGTCATTTTAATCCCTTTCCATATCAACAAAACGCTAACATTTTGCTAACTGTGTAAGAGGTAAAATGTCTCGAAGAAACTGCAACTGACACATAGGAACGTTACATGACACGTAAAAACGTCGCTACCTCCAATTGCCAGAGAATTTCACACGAGTCAGAGTGTCCAACAAAAGTGATGGATAGAAATCATGATGACATTATGCTTTCTTTAAAAGATAGATAGGAGTTTCGCGAAATTATCAAGGATCGAGATGAGATTTTACTCAAACAACAATATACAACCAATTTTTTAAAAAATATTATTATAGAAGTTTATAACCGTCACCATTTTTACAATTATTTCGACTTCACAAAGCTGCTAGAATTCTTCCAGGAAAACGAAAGAAAGAGCAACTACTAAGATAACTTGCACTTAAGAACAAGTTTTCCTTTATTGTGAAAAAAATCTAAAATTTAATTTGTAAAAAAAATCTCCATTAACAAAATCTAAGTATCACTACGCGATTAGGCATATATATAAAACTCTCTTAGTACATCATCAGTACTAAGTTTATTTAATATATAAAAGAATTTCACTTTTAGTTGTTTAAAGAAAACCCTAATTTTTAAACCCGATCCAATTTGAAAACCAATTAAAAGTCAAATTTTATTTAATTGCCAATGGCACAAACATAATTACACGTTTGATTTTGGGAGGGTTAGATTCTATATTAATTATGCAAAAAGACAAACTTGGTTGGTTTTGGTTCGATCAAATTAATTTAGAAGTCAAAGAGGGAATTGATGAACCATGCATGACCTGCGCCTCTGCAGCCGACATGCCATCCTACGATCATAAACTATCGATTTAATTTTATTATTCTGAAGAAAGCATTAGCTTCCAGTTTTAAAGTCCCAAAGCAATTGATCTAGATGCTTCGTAGTTTACTTTTGCATTCTACAACTAACTCATCAAAATTATATATTTTACGGATATTTTTAGTAATCTCAATGTATAATATGCTTAGATTCATTAATCGAGCACCTTCCAATGTGTAACTATTATTGTGTTACTAAAATATATTTTCCGATTGCCGGATCAAGACATGACATATGTCTCATAGATAGCATTTCATGACTATATATAATACACTGTTAGTTTTTAAAAAATATAATGCGATAGAGTCATACAATTACGCGATTTTAATTTCTTTACTTCTTTTTCTTTTCTTTTTGGCAAACAATTACCAAAACCTCAAACGCCTAGATATCATGAATCCTTATCTTTGCCAAAACTCTTATTATTAATTAGTACTTTTGGCAAGATCCCAAAAATCTTCTCCTAGTTTCTTTTTTCTTCCAAAACCTATGATCTACCCATATCGTCTTAGTTATTCTATGTATAAAATACTCTTAGTAGGCCCTTGCTATTCTAATTATAAGGGCTACTTTCTTTTTCCCGCACAATATAAATTTTATGCTATCTTTTAGCCCTGCTAATTAAACCTAAACAAACAAAAGCCTTAGAATGTTTTCACTTTGAGGAGTACTACACATACAAGTCATTTTTGTTTACAAGTCTTATAAGTTGGGCCTAACACGCGCGTTACTGAACCATCTTCGCGTGTTTCATCTTCGTTTTCTTTTTTACGAAAAAGAAGAAGAAGAGACACGGAGAAAGAAGAGGAGGAAGCACGGAGAAAGAAGAAGAAAAAGAGACAAAAAAAACGTGAAAACGGCGTGAATATAAATGACTTGTATGATTTGTATGGAAAAGCGTTCTCTCTTTGCCTTCGATCTCCTTCTGTTTTTTTCGATTTTCATGGTTTCTGAAATCAAGCTTTGAAATTGTTTTGAAGATGATGGAACTTCAGAAATACACCCGAACGATTACAGAAATACACCAAAACGATTACAGAAATACATCCAAAGGATTACAGAAATACACCCAAAGGATTACAGAAATACACCTAAAGGATTTAAGAAATACACCCAAAAGATTTAAGAAATACACCCAATATAGGGGGAGACAGTATATTTCTTGAAATCTTTTAATGTTTTGCTGGTTAAGGATGAGGCACATGACAGAGACAATCTAGAAAAAAAATCTAAAAGAACAGTAAAACAGTACCTTGAATAATGTTTTTTCGTTTTTTCTGGTGATTTTGATGAAGGAGAAAGAGAAAACGAAAAGAGGAGAAGAAATTTCAATAAAAAAGAGGGAGGAAGAGGTGGTGTTGATGACGATGATAACGAGAGAGAAAAATTACGAAAAAGAATAAAAAGAGACACGGAGAAAGAGGAAGAGGAAGCACGGAAAAAGAAAAAGAAGAAAAAGAGGAAAAAAAAAACGTGAAACAGCGTGAATATAAATGATTTGTATGACTTGTATGGAAAATTACTTATATGTGAAGAATTACTCTTCCACTTTATTCATAGATCCCTTCTAATAGCTAGCGTATACTGCAGTAGCTAGCTAACTGCTATTATTGCAATTATTATTGTTATTGTTGTTGTTGTTGTTTGGTTCCATACAGTACGAAATGTAGATTAGCCCAAAACTAAACCACTCGAGGAAAGAAAGAAGCAAGGTCTTCCACTACCAAGCAATGTATGTGTATGTAGAAATTCAAATGTTAATATGAACTAGTTCATAATTATGCTCATGAAAGGCACACGTAATTCTTACCACCCAAATTTCTTGGTCTCAATGGATATATATGATCGTTATTTACATAAAAATATTTTTAACTTAAAATTATTAAATAATTTGATATGTTTAATTAATTATAACACGTATTTATATTGTATTTAGTATTGAGAGAGAGAGAGAGATGTCAATAATGTCATTATTGCATAGCAAGGGTGCAAATTAAATTACATGATGGAAAATATTTAGAGACAATAAAAATCAGGTTAAGATTTGGTTTGATAAAATTTTTATTTTTTAAAGTTGTAGTATTTATGTTTGGTAAATTAAAATAAAAATAATTTAATAAGTACAAATAACAATAAACATATTTGATAAAATAATTTTTAAAATTTAAAAATATTATAATAGATATTAATGTAAAAATTAAATTTAGATATTAATTAATATATAAAATTATATTAGACTTTTTAATTTTGACAGGTACAAACTAACTTTAAAAAATTCTCTCTTAAGTGCTTTTAAAAGTAACTCTAACTTTTAAAAACGGTAAATATATAAGTTTTTTTTTAATAATATAAACACCTCTCTAAAAAAATTTACTAAATCAAGTCTAAATTAATCTAAAATTATTTTATTTTATATTTATTAATTTTTAAAATAAATACATAATATTAAATATAATAAATATATATATTTAAATATTATATATATAAAATTATAAATATTAAACTAAATAGAATAACTTTAGATTACTGTTTTTCTAACCTTGGTGGTAGATGATTAGATCACTATTATTATGTGACTGGATCCATTGATGAGGATTAAAATGATGTCTTTCCCAAAGCAGACAGAGAGAAAATGATTTTTTTTTTGTGAAGTTTTAGTTACCATATGTTATAAAATATATATTAAAGTTATTAACTAAAAACATTTTATATGAAAAATTGTAAAGTTTAAATTTTTAATATATTTATTAAATAAAATATTTAAAAAAATTTAATAATAATAACCTTAATATATGAGTAGCTAAATCCTCCACATAATTATGTCAATAATCAAGCTGGATTTATTACCAACCCAATTTATATCAAGTACTAATTAATATATCCTCTCTTTCATAATATCTGCCCCGAAACAAAAATTACACATAATAAAATTTTTTTCACAATATAATAGAAAACGATGTGAATTATTTACCAAATTAACTTTATATATAATAGACAAACTTTAATAATTCCATATAAATCCTCTTTCTACAAGTTATATCATTATTTAGGGATAATAAATTTGAAAAAAAATTAATATACATAAACATTATAAAGACATACATACTTCTACAAATATATTTTAATTAAGGCACTTGTTAAACAGAACAAATATTTTAAAACCTTAAAAAATGAAATAAGAAACAAGTATTATGAAAGTGATGACACAGTAGTTCTCAATAAATCATGTCAGTTTGTAATACAAAATTTCAAGTTTGAAATCATCATTTTTAAGAATACTTTATTAGTGCTTGTATGAATATCATTAAGTTGATAAAAAAATATTTTTTTAATAAAAAATATTTTTTATTTTTAGTGTATTTGATAAATTTTTTATAGTAAAAATAAAAATATTAAAAAATTAAAAAATAATTTTTTTGAGAAGTTACGATTTATATATTTTTTTTAAAAAAATATTTTTTACATAATAAATAAATAAATAATACTTTTATATTATTGTACTCCAATATAATTGATAAATAAAAAGATCTTTTGTATGAGATATCTAAACATAAAATTACTTTTACTTTTTTTTAAAAATATTTTAAAAAAAGATAACTCAATTTTTTTTTTAAAAATTCGTTCAAACAAAATTTCAACCATCATATGAATTCGATCAAATAATATGAGAATTTCTATATATATATATATATATATAAATGTTGCTACAAATTACACTTTATCCATCTATCCATGTCAGAAATATAATACTTATTATTAAAATACAAACTATAATAATTATTTGATACATAATATAACTTTTTTTAGGCAGTGATAATGGAACCATGTAAAAGAAGACAAAACATTATATATAAATGTAATAAAAGAAAGACATGTTAAGATTTTTAAAATTGCAGTTTATTATTATATTAAAAATTTAATAAAAAAACTATTCTTCAACTAGTTTTATATCATAAATAATTCAAATAATACCGCTCCATTTTAAATCTATATTTACGGTTTGAAAGGTATTAGAATCGTATTCAAGAGTTGAGGGAGTAGTTTAAGAGAGGAGGGTGGATATATAATTTGAGAGAGAATTGAGAGATTAAATTCATTCTAGAAAATAAACATTTAACATAATTCTCAAAACTAATTTTGTAACTGATTGTGTCTTTATTTTTAAGTTTTAACTATCGGTAACTGTTTTAATTTTAGTTTATTCTTTTTCTATATTACTCTTAATACTTTCTCGAATTGAGAGATGATAGTTTTATCACTCAATTTGGATCTAAACAGAAAAAATGTTACGTGTAAAATCAATTTTTTGGTAAAAATATCAACAACTTTATCTTTAAAAAATATGTGAACTACATCAATATATTTATGCACCACTCTACTTTATATAAAATGCATATCAATTTCAAAATATTTGAATTTATTATAAAAGTTCGGATTTATATTATTGGTGTAATTTTACTGCACAAGGTTAGAGTTCGAATAGAATTAATGTGTAATATCTTATATAGTAATATATTTATTTTATATTGTTATTTTTATTACTAAAATATTTTTAAAAATTTAGTAATGAGAAAATATAGTTCAAGTACTACTACATATATTTTTTTCTTTTTTAGAAAAAGAACTCAACATATTAAGAAAATACACGTCAAAGTATCAACAACTTATTCTACCTATAATCAGTATTCACTATTAATCTGCGGCCACCGTTCCCTATCAATTATCCTCGTTCACCAATAAATTATAAATAACCTTTTAACATTTATGATTGAGTATTTAAAAACTTTTCTCTTCTCCGTTTTTGCTTAACTAGATATTCCACACTACAATAACATAAAAGCATATGGTTCCTTTTATCATTCTCAGAGTTCTTTAATAATACATAAGATCCACGAACATCTTTTGTACTCTTGAATTTCAGCACATTACACATACCACGTATAATCACCTACAATAAACAGCTGGTTCAACTTCGTTTTACACAACACACAAACATTATCTCTACTATCAATAATCTAACATATTTAAGTGATCCTTAGGATTCTTAAGCCTCGCACCTTAACAAATCAAGCAAATTATTCAAGTCTCAAGAGAACCAATCTTATCTAATTGGCTTAGCGTAAGTTATCACATTTCTCCTTTTCGCACTTCTTTTTTTCACTTCTTCCTACAATATCTAGACAATGGAATTATCAGAAAAAAATATATTTTTTTATCAAACTCATACAACATATTCTCACTACTCATAATTAATTTAAAGGAAGTAATCTTTCATAAAGTTAATTTAATCCATCTTTATAACTTCCTTTTTCATTGAAAATTTCACCTTCATTATTGTTCAAATAATTTCAAAAATCGTATTTTTCTATGATTAATCTCTACTGAATAAACATTGAGTATAATATTGAAAGAATAGTCTTCAACTTTTCAATCTGCAATCTGTTTAAGATAAATATTCATACTTTTTAATTTAAATATTTAAAGATAGTCTTCAAATTTTTGTATAAATCTAATCAATTCATATTTTTTAAGATAAATATTCATTACTTTGCATGAATATTTATAAATATTTACCATAAAATAACAAAGATCTGATCTCATTCTAAGAATTTAAATATTTTATATTAAAAAAATTAATGCTTAATATCCTATTGGAATTTTTTTATTGGTAAATGAACTTACTATTCTATGGATGTAATCTGGTTTAACAATACAAATAATTGACATTAATATTGTTTATAGAAAAAAACATGTAACATTCAAGATTAAAAGATTGATCTAAAAAACTAAATAATTGTCTTCTAGAATGATCTCTAATTAATAAGGTATAACTTTTTTTGAACGAAGATGACTAACAAATGAATTACTAATCAGATAGAGTATGTGGTAATAGAATATGCGAGTACATGTATTTATGTTTATATGTTTTTTAATAAGTTTCACTTTGAAAATGTTTAATACATATTTTATAGACTCCCTCTAAGTGAAAATGGAAGTTTTCCTAAGTAAGTGAAAGAAAATGACTATATATATAGTTTTAATTAATTAACCTACTTATAAGTACACCTACACTATTCAAGACTACGAGGATGGAGTACACTGCAAATTGCACAAGTTCATGTCTAAAATATCAAAACATAATACCGGCGTTGAGTTAGTGAAACTTTTTACGAGTAATATATATATATGTTGTGCATAAGTTTTATTGTCTTTATACTTTCTCATATATTAATTAGTTATTACATACACAGTGTTTGACTGAATTATGCTGTTAATTCTATTGACTCTTTAATTTATTGTTTAAGATAATACTATTATTTAAGGTGTTTGACTATTTTTAATTTTATTTTATTTTATCCTATTAATTTATTTTTTTTCTTGAAACTAAATTGCAAACTTGGATTGAACCAATTATTCAAGTTGTTTTTGTTATAAATTGTTTTGCTGAATTTGCATTTTTAGTTACGTGGTTTTAATAAAATGAAAGAATGTTGTTGATTTACAAGACCATGTTTGGGTTAAGCAGATGATATTCCTTTTTCAAGAGTTCATGAAAGGTGTGTTATTAAATAGTTTTAAAATATGTATTGACGGTATTGTTTAAAATTAATCAACAAACAAAAAAAATACACAGTTACCACTTATCCAATAGAATGCTAATTCTTACCAAAGTCTTTTGTATGTTAAACCTAACTTTTATATTTACACATATAAAATACAAATAATTAGAAATGGAACTCTTTATTTATTATTACTAAATAAAAAATAATAATTTTTGTATAAATTAAATCGGTTCATATTTTTTACGATAAATATTCATTATTTTATAATAAGAATATGATTTTACTCTAAAAATTTAAATATTCTATATAAAAACATTAATACTTAAAATACTACTAAAATCTTAAAAGATACGAGAGACTTTGTGAAGTGTGCATGGTTAAGAGAGAGAGGAAAAAAATCAGAGAAGAGAGAATCGAGTCATAGAAGATTAGGAGTTTTATTTATTGAGTCCTGCTAGGGAGCTAATGGAATATTTGTACAATGTGTACACCGGATACTAGGGATAATAAACATCTCATATCATAAAACCATTCATCTTTAAGCTGATTTTGGGGTTCACCAAGGATCGAACTCTTAACCTTTCGGATCTAGAGCTCTGATACCATGTCATGAGACCACTCATCCCAGAAGTTTAACGAAAATAATCAGCTGATAAATTAATTATGTCAGATTTTGCGTCAGATCGTATCCGATGGTAACTTGCGGCAGAATACGATGTTTAAGATACGGCAATATGATGCCAATTACCTTCGGAATTTTTCCGACGGTAAATGTGGTGCCAAAAGTGAAACTTTGTGCTGTGTTACCGTCGGAAAAAATATGAAAAATCCGACAATAAATATGACAGAAGCGCCTTTTTTATTTTTTTTTAAAAATTATTACCTCGAAAAAATTTCGATGGTAAATCTAACAGAAACGGAAATTTTTTTATTTTCTTCTTCAATCTATAATAGACCCCGATAGTTAATAATCAATAGTCAACTGCCAATAAGTAAAGAATAACTCCAATAAGTAAAGAATAAATTACTAATTTATCTGAAAAAGAAAGTTATTTATATATGATGTGAAATATTAGATATACAGAATAAAAACATGAAAGGAACAAAGAAATACATATGATAGAACTAAGACTAGTGTGCACTGTAACTATATGATCTGACTAAAATAAGGTTTAAACATACACCAAGCTAACTAACTATATTTAGGTTAGCCTTATTTAGATTCATCATCTTTTTTCTCTAGTTCATCATCCTCCTCTTCTGAGGTAATTTTTCAATCATCGAACTCGTCTTCTTCTTGTTTGTCTTCTTCGTCTACATTTACTATCTCTTATCTTCCATACAAATGGGACACAATATTATGCCCTGAGTAGATCAACTTGATAACATCTCATATGTAGGAAAGTTGTTAATGGTCTACATCAACGCAGTATATAGTTGAAAGTTTGTATTTGTTGAAATATCATACGTTTCTAAACCATGAATCCATAACTCCATCAACTTATCCACCAAGAGTTGTAAGAAGACATCTATTTTGACCTTCGGGTTAATTGGACCAGGTATGATACAAGTTAGGAATATGTATGGGTCTTTCATGCCCATTTTGGGAGATAGGTTATACGGAGTCACCACAACAGGCCAACAAGAGTACGTGTTATCAAAATTAGAGTTCAGTGCAAACCCGTCAGAGCATAAAGCTAATCTAACGTTTCTAGGCTCGATCGCAAATGTAGGGTGAACCCGATTAAAATGCTTTCAAGCATCCCTGTGTGATGGGTGTGTCATAAAACTATCATCTCTCTTGTTGTTACTATGCCAGGTCATGTGAGGGGCCGAACTCATTGTTGCATACAATCGTTTTAGCATAGGGATTGGGGGCAAGTAGTGCATTCTTTTGTTTGGAACTCTCTTTATCCGTCATTTACCAATCCGTTCTCTCTCGACTTGAAACCTCGATGCATATACAAGTAGTTAGATCTACATCCCCCTTGTAATACAACATACAATCATTCAAACAACAATTGATTTTCACCGAATTTAGACCTAATTTCGAAACTAACTTCTTTGCTTTGTAGGGGCTCTGTGGGATGCCAATAGTCCCGCCAGGTACTAATTCGTTGCAAACGGTGGCCCACTTACCAAAGGACTCTTATGTATGATTTGACACAGACTTAATACTCATCATTCTAACACATGCAGACAATTTTGAATGAACGTACCCCTCAAACAAAGGTTTCACGGCAGATTTTAACACCATAAAATCTCTTTGCCTCGGGTTAGCTCTTGTTCAGCATCTTCCATATCAGTAACACCAATTGCATCAAACACCATCTCGTTGTATCTCTCTTGGTTACTCTACCAATTCATTTCTTCCATGTTTAGTTCTCTAACCAACCGAACTCTCGTTGATCGATCCTTAGACCTATTAAAATTCGAGGCAGACCGATTAATTCCCTACTCATCCACTTCTCTGTGTTCCATCCACATCCAATACCCATCCTTGAACTATTACGGTAGAGATTAAGTGTTATATCCGAATGTCCTAGCCACTGAGTCAGCCAACGCTTATAGCACGGATACCTAGAAACTCTTTGAGACCTAAACGATTCTATGTTGAAGATATACACAACAAACTCGTCAACTCCCTCAAAGAAATTAGGTTTTAAACCTCCCGTCCACCATTATCTCTATCATACATCCACAGCCGATGATTTGGAATCATTTTGCAATAAAAACCCTAGAATTCAAACAACAACGTAACTTTTATTAAAATATTTACAAAATTTGGCAGAGTTTCTTCTATAATTGGAATCTCCCACCAAATCCAATTATCATTTTCTCACAAACCAAACATGTTTTAAAACAATGTAAACAAAAATTTGGTAGAGAAAACAGCTGCAAACATAAATTAGAACAAACACGCTAAATATCAAATCCTAGCCGTTTTAGTGCGTAACCCCTTATAACTCCAAAATTCTTTAGCAAATAAGGGTTTCAAGAAGGTGCTACTCTACAAACTTCTCCCACTTCCATCCTAAAACTCTATCCTAGGAAAAGTAAGTCCGGCATAAACTTAAATAATTTAGTATATTCAAAGATTGAACACCAACTGAAATATGACTACGCAGACTACAAAAATAGTACTGTCCTAATAAAAAGGAGAACTTATTAAATTTACAAGGTGAAACTGCATCAAAAACTAATTTGCAAGGAATAAATAAAACTCAACATTGTAATTAATTAAAATCTAATTCTAATTTTATCAAATTAACAATATGCATAACAAAAATAAATGATATAAATTGAATGCAATTGAAAGAAACTCATTCACAAAAATCAAATAAAATCTTCCATAAGCTTAAGCACTCTTAATACTCAAATAAAATCTTCTAACAGCTCAAGCACTTTTAATTTCACCTTACCATAGCCTACCTTAATATTATTTAATTTCTAATTACACTAAATTAATATAACAAATCCTAATCACACACTTTATTAAACAAATTTAATTAATAATTTAATAAAATACCTAACAAAATCCTAAACTCACAAAAAAATCTGGAAAAATAAAAAAATTATAGAAAAATTATCTCTTATGGTGGCTGCATGATGGTGGTGACAGGAGGTGGCAGTGACGACAACAAGGTAAGAACCTCCGACGGGAATGGACACCAACGGCGGCGGTGGTGGCAACAGTGAGGATGACGTACAGGAGCGGAGACGGCGACAACTCCAGGTGGTGGCGACGGCGGCGGCTTCAATGGAGTAGTACAGAGAGAGGAGAGACAAGAGAGAGGAGAAGAGAAAAGAGAGTTCGCATAAGTGAGGGGGAAGGTATTTGTCGTTTCCTAAATTGACGCGTTTCACTAAAACCTGTTACTGTCAGACAATTTTGCTGGAAAAATCGACAGTAAAATTAACGCTAATAAAATAAAATTTTGTGCCACTATTTATCGTTGGATTTAGTAACGAAATTTCTAATCCAACGGTAATTTTTTTTAGGTATGAATTTTCGCTCATAACTACCGATAACGTCCGACGGTAAATCTGACGGTATTCAGCGCTTTTCTTGTAGTGGTTGGAGCAGGACCTAACGAGAGGTGCATTTTATTTAACAACTTTTGCAACCAGATGGTGTCAGCCATAACATCAACTAAGGCCCGAAACTCGGCCTTTGAACTCGATCGAGAAACTGCTGCTTGCTTGCGACTCAACCAACATAGTAGATTGGTTCCAAGAAAGACATAGTATCCTATGGTCGACCTCGGATCATCCAAATCGGCAGCCCAATCCAAATCATTGAAGGCAATGATTCTGAATTCATAATTTTTGTGTATCTGAAGACCCATTTTTGAAGTACCAGCTAGATAGTGCATATCTGTTTGACGGCCTTCCAATGCTGAACATAGGGTAAATGCATATATTGCAACTTTATTCACTGCATAGGTGATGTCTGGCTGCGTCATTGTGACATATTGGAGTCTGCCAACTATTGATTGGTATAGTAAAGGATTGTCAAGTAGAGTGTCCTCAGCTGTTGTGAGCTTTAAGCTACTTATTATTGGGGTCAGAGCTGGCTTGGCATCAGAGAACTTTGCTCTCTTCAAGAGATCTTTGGTATACTTGGTCTACATTAGTGTCAAGGACTGATCTTTATGTTTTATAGCTTCAATTCCTAAAAAAAAAATCATTTCTCTAAGATCATTCAAAGTGAACACATCATTAAGTTGTTGAATTAGCTCATGGATTTCAGCAGCATTAGTGTTGGTGACCAGTATATCATCAACATAGTTAGAAGATAAATTGTAGAACTGGAGTAGTGATGCACAAACAAGCACATGGCAGAGATAGTGCTGGAGAAGCCAAACTTATTTAAAGTTCCACTGAGCTTGAGAAACCAAGCACAAGGGGCCTGCTTGAGGCCGTACAGAGCCTTTTCCTGATTGCAAATAAGCCCAGTCCCAAGCATGTAGCCGTCAGGTTGAACCATATGCACTGTCTCAAACAAATTTCCGTTAAGAAAGGAGTTGTTGAAGTCAAATTGGTGCACTTTCCAGCCAAATTTCATAGCCACAAAGAGCACTGTCCGAATAGTGGCGGGCTTGGCAACTGGACTTAAGACTTGATCATAGTCTAGCTCTTCTCGTTGATGAAATTCCTTTGCAACAAGTCTTGCTTTGTATTTTTGAACCTTCCCATCAGGTTGTCACTTCACCCGAAAGATCCATTTGCAACTTATTGCCTCATGCTCCGCTATAGCTAGGACTAGATTCCATGTTTTGTTCTTGAGGAGTACTGCAAATTCCTCATCCATAGCAGCCTTCCAGTGTGGTGAAGTGAGTGCTTAAGCCACTGTCATGGGCTCCTGTTGTGTGAGATCAAGAACTTGTTCTTGCAGAAGTGAGGCAAACACTCTTGGTTTGAAGATGTCTGCCTTGCTCCAGGTTGTCATAGAGTGCATTTTTCTTGTTGCATCTTGTATAACAACTTTAGAGTTCTCAGCTAACCCTGCAATACATGAAGAAAATACAGAAGTAGAGAGGAATAAGTCAATATTAGCAGGTAATGAACAATTATTAACATAATTAATATTGGCAGGATATACAAATTTTTCTTGGGTTTGTGACTGATTCGGGCATGTCTCTAGGGGTGTGGATGACTCAACAGTTAATGGATTAAAAGCTTATGTTTAAGTGATAGGTGTTATGTCTTGGACTATTGTGATTGGGAGAGGTGAGGTGAGTGGTACTGGAGCTCTAGAATAGTATGATAGTGGAGGTTGAGTTGTCTTGATTGGAGTTATGGTGATAGTTGTAAGGTTTGGAAGATGAGTTACAAAGCTGTGTGGAGGTTTTGGATCACTGATTTTGATGAACATGGATTGGTAAGGGAACTCAGTTTTGTCAAACACCACATGCCTAGATATGTACAACTTTTCACTTTTGTCCAGGCACTTATATCCCTTGTGATGAGACGAATATCCAAGAAAAGGCACTTTTCAGACTTGAAGCTGAACTTGTGAGGTTGGTAGTATCTTAGTTAGGGAAAGTAAGCACACCCAAATGTTCTAAGGAACTTGTAATTAGGTTCTTTATGGTGAAGTAACTCAAATGGAAACTTTCGAGAGGTGATTTGGGAAGGCAATTGGTTGATGAAATGATTTGTTGTCAAGAAGGCCTCATCCCAAAACTTGAGTGGCATGGCTGTCTGAGCTAGAAGTGCAAGCCCAGTCTCTGTAACATGTCTGTGTTTACATTCTGCTGGTGTGTGTAAGGATAGCTTAGTTTTTGAGCTATTCCATTTTGAAGAAGAAACTGCATGAATTTTTGGGAGAGAAATTCTTTTGCATTATTATTGATTTGGAGGGTTTTGAGCTTGTTTCTAGTTCAATTTTCCATCATTTGCTTGTATTGAGTAAAGGCTTGATAAACCTGTGCCTTGTTTCGTAGTAAGTAAATACTTGTGAACCTGGTTGCTGCATCAATGAATGAAATATAGTATCTAAAGCCTGAGTTATAGACGATAAGAGCTGATCCCCATACATCCGAATACACAAGCTCCAAAGAGTTCTATAAACTATACTTGAAAAATTAGAAAATGAAAAGTTATGATGCTTTCCTTGACAATAAGCATTACACTATAATTTAATCACCAAACTTAACTATTCATTAACTTTGCTAATATCAACATTACATAATTCCATTATTATCTTTACAACCTTGGCTGTTGGATATCTCAGCCTTCTATGCCATACATCATACAAATCTACAAAACTACATGTATCAGCTGCACTAACTTCAATATCTCTATTATTGCCACTAGAATTACTATCATTTTGATGCTCAACATCAGAAACAAGAACTTCTACAACTTTATTTATTTCACTTGAGCTACTAGTATCTTGGTTCTCAACATCAGAATCTCTGTGTTTTACAACTATACTATTCTTTAAATCAGCGACATTAGAAGTGCTTACAATGCAATCCGAAGCTCTTGAACTTTGTGAGTTTTGAGTAGGCACTTTATCAAGACTAGTTTTTGCGTGCAGTTTATTGATGCAACCTTCATAATGATACCAATGTTATCAAAATGGTAGAGTCCTCCCCTAAGAGAGCCTCGGAGTAGTGTTTCCCTGGTCACCTGAGATTTCACAAAGCAGTCAAAGGGATGTAATTCAAAAAATACATGGTTGTCACGGACAAATTTGGCTACACTAACAAGGTTCTTAGTTATTAAAAGGTTCAAAGAGCAGGTTTAACCATTTGAAACAGGATAAGGGATGAGACTTAGAAAATAAAACAGATTTACCAATACCTCTTATGTTCATACCTTGTCCATTACCTGCGAATACCTGATTTAAGCCTTCATAATTTGAGCTTGTGATGAGGTTGTTGCTGTTAAACGTGAGGTGGTGAGAAGAATCGATATCCAAGTACTAGGCTCGATCTGTTAGAGGAGTTGAAGGTATAGCAGCAGCAAGGAGAGCTCTAGCTTGTTGTTCCTGTTGTGACTGTGGTTGATGGAAGGAAGTGGGGGAGGTACTGGTGAGTGTGAGGTTGTGCCTTGTGAATTCAGATTGAAGAAGTTTTGGTTGAATATATGGTAGCATTCCCAAACTGTGTGACCGAGCCTTCCGCATAGTTGACACTGGATACGAGCTTTATAAAAGTTAGATCTACCTCTATAGAAGGTAGATCTACCACCTCTGAAACCTCTTCGTCTAAATCTGCCTTTAAAATTCTAACCTCTTGCTTGATAGGCTTGTTGTTCCTGATAGTTTTATTGTTGTCCTTGACAAACCATTGCTAGATTTGCCTTAGACTCGGTCTTTTGTGACAAATTCACCTGAATAGCTCTTAATTCCACTTTCTTGAACCACTCAACTATTTCTTCTTGACTCACAAGTAGTACCTCCACTTCACTTTCAGTGATAGTTTAAGCTCTTGATGAGATTATTGTGATGAATGCACTATATTCCTCAGTGAGGCCTTATGTTACTGCTTCTATAAATTTTTCGTTGGAGAATGGCACTCTTAACGCTGAAAGAGCGTTGGATATCTTCTTTATTTTTGTCAAGTATTCAGAAACTGACCTTTACAACTATAATATTTTCACTTGCATCTTTAATTGCTTGGCCTTTGACTTCATTCTTTTAGCAAAATAATCATCTAATTTGTAACAGATCTCACAAGCAAATTCACAATCCACTAATAGTGAAACCTGGATCTATTGAGGCAAAGAACCACGACACGAGAAATTGATCATCTGCTCCCATTGTAGAAACTCTTTTGTTTCAATTTCAGCAAGCCTGTGTTTATCAGATTCATATTGCACTGAAATTTTTCTTGCATTGAGGTGATATTTGAGACCATTCGACTTCACAAATGCTAGGACTTAGCACTTTCATGGTACAAAGTTGTTCTCATCTAATTTGAACGAGACGGTGTTAATCGCTACTCTGGAGTTCGCATGCACAACTAAAGAATTTGAGTTTGCAGCGGCTAAATTCAGATTTGTAGCATCCATGAATCAGAACCACAGCTCTGATACCATAAAAGATACTAGGAACTTGGTGAAGTGTGGTTAAAAGAAAGGGAAAAGCTAAGAGAGGGAAGAAACTAGAAAAGAGAAAATTGAGTCATAGAAAATTAGAAAAAATGAGGTGTATTTCACTTATTACACTAAGATCAATTATATTTATACACATGTGAATGAGGTTTATGATTAGTGGGTGACTCTAACGGGTATAATAGTTCAGTTAATAGATTAACTAACTAACTTGTGCCAATTCACTAATTATTACTAATAATATCTAACTGTTTTGTATCTTCTGTTGCATTATGTCTAACAAATAATTTTTGTACACGAACCAACTCATTATTCTATCTATGTAAGTTGGTTTAACAATACAAGTAATTGATATTAATGTTGTTTATAGAAAAAGACACACAAGGTTAAACATTAAAAAAATGATCGAGTAATCTAAGTGATAGTCTCTTGGAATGATCTCTAATAATAAGCAAAGTAAGGTATAACATTTTTTTGAACGAGGAAGACTAGCAAATGAATTACTAATCAGATAGAGTATGTAGTAATAGAGTATGCATGAGTAGGTGTATTTAAGTTATTTTATGTTTCTTTGATAAGCTCCACATTATTGTGTTGTGTTATTTTATTAAAAAAATATAATATTTTCTAAGGGAAATTTTATGCGGTCATCAGTATTTTATAATTTTGGTTATTATTTAACTATTATAAATATAAAATTATTATTTATATGTTTGTAAAATCTAAAAAATATGAGTGTAAATTATATTAATTTATGTGTATAAATTTAAATAAATATAGATGTAAATTATTATATATTTTTTGTGTGCAAACACTTATAAGTATGGGTGCAAATTATTATCGTCAAGTGCTGGTCCAAAATCATGTGTACAAACTCTGTAAAATATAAGTTAAATTGTATTGATTTATGTGTACAAACTTTAGTAAATATAGCTACAAATTATATATTTCTTGTGTGTAAATACTTACAAATTATTACAGACCAAATAATGGCTAAAAATAATAAATTTCAATGGTCCTCCAACATTCTTCAATTTTTAATTCACTTTTTGTTTACTATATTTGATGAAATTATTAAATATATAATTAATTTTTTATTTATATTTAACAATATTAACTTTTAAAATACATAATTTTATAGTATATATAACATCGTAATCGTCATAACAAAAAAGTTTACATATAAATTTACTAAATAAGTTAACATTTTAGAAAAGTGCTTTTATGACAAAATTATACTAATATAATACATATTGAATTTAATTTTAATGTATTATTAATAAATAATTTTTTTGTGAATTGTATAAATTAGATTTATACATATATCTAATTAGGTATCATCATATTAGTAAAAATATCTGCCTTTTACATTCATCGCATACATGATTTTCAAAAGAAAAAACAAATATAATTAGAGATTTTATAAAATATTTTACACTGTAAATATATCAAAATTAAACTCATACATATTTATTTCGGCGATAATATAAGTAATTACATATACATGCGTTTTTGTAACTAAGTCTAACCAAATTGGCACAAACTCAAAAAAAATGCATGCAGATCTCACTATTTCTCCTTTACTATTTATGTAGCACAAAAATTTTTTGTTGGAGAGCACAAAAACTTATTGATATAGAAAAAAATTTTACACGTGGCACAAAAATGTTTGCACATAGCATACAAACTTATTTATATAGTATAAAAATTTTTGCACATAGCACCTAAATTTTTATGAATGTATTTTGTTAGTTGGCTGAGTCATTATTCTGCATATATGGTCCTTCAAAAATTTTTTGTACTGTGCACTAAAATTTTTTTGCCATGACTAATATATCTGTGTTACATACCAAAATTTATGTGCCGTACATATTTTGTTAGTTTGGTGTCAATATTTTAGGATGTGGTTCTTCAAAAATTTTTATGCTAGACATCAAATTTTTTGTGCTATGCATCAAAATTTCAGTGTTGACATCAAAATTTATGTACTCTAGTTTTTTGAACATATATATGAGAAGAAGAAGATGATGAAGAAGATGGCGACAACGACGATGGTGATAATGAAGGAGAATGAGGAGGAAAAAGAAAGAGGAGAAGAAATTAAACAAGAGAAGAATTGAAGACAATAACAAGTTGCTGAAGAAGAAGCAAGAAGAAGAAGAAGTCGTTGAAGAAGCGTGTGTGAATACCAAGAGAACTTAGTTGGACTTAATTCAAAAAAGACTTGGTCATCTAGCTTTATTGAATTAATAAAGAGGAAATTATCAATTATGCCCCCAATTTTTAGAAGACTAACAATAATACCCTCAACTTTTGTTAATAAAAATTATACCCTCCAAATATTTAAAAATACTACAAATCTGCTCAACGGTAAAAAAAACCCTTCTTCAATAAATAGAGCTTGGTAATGTGGCAAATAAAAATCTAACATGGGATCCGTTTAGGGTTACAATCCCATTTCAGTCCAATATTCCAAATTCATGAAACCATAATTACCCAATTTAAATTGAATGACCAAATTAACCTTATATAGGGAAAGATCTTATTTGACCCTAACTACACTCAACGTACAAAACTAAATAGTCTTTTTGTATTCTTCTCTTCCTATTTTTCTCTATTTTTCTCTTCGTCTTCTTCTCTTCAAATTGATAACGTCGCATGCAGGCTCATCACCTTTCGCTGATGTTTGGCATTGAAGAGGAAAGGTTGTGAGATTTAGGTTATACTAGGTATAATGAGGTGTACTGGTTGAAGCCAGGGATGGATTTAACTAAAGGGTTAAGGGTGATGAAAATGAATTCTGATGTGGTTAAGATGTGTGATGTTGCATTGAATAATGGAAACAAGGTCCACCTATATTTTGGGCATCCATTAATGCCGAACGAAAGTATGTTGATCAGGTTCTAGTTTCTGTAGGTGTACTGTGGTGTGTGTAAGTGTGGCCTAGGATTGGAGCCTGTCTAATTCATCCGACCAAAAAATAAAAAGAGGCTGGTCCAATGCATGTAGGGCCTGATGTTGAAGAAGTAGAGGGATTTCCTTTAAGAAATCAGGAAGAACAGCATGAGTCTCCCCCAGTATGAGGAGGATGAACCAGTGTTGAGTAACAATAGGAATGAGGAGCAATGACAAAAATAAGGGGTTTATTGAGGTACAACCTAATCCAAGTCAAACATCAACAACTATCACCAATGAGTTCCCCAATTTAGGAGACAATAATGCTACATAAGTTAAAGCTCAAAAGGGAAAATCTAACCTTGAAGAAGTTGAGGGCAGTGGAATGAGACATAGGAAGTTAACATTCAAGACCCAAACCATCTGGTTGAGCAGATCCTGCACCACAGAACAATAGTGATGCACATACAGGTTAGTAGTTTAAATATTGTATGATGTGAAAAGTAATAATAACTTTTGTATTTTATTTACAAGTCGACACATAATGATGCAGAAAAATAATTCCACTCTTTTTATGTGCTCCATCATCATCATTTGATCTCCATATAGCATCTCAGCATGAACTCTACTATATCTTCCTTTTAAACTTCCACTTGCATTGCCTATTGGTGTTCTATTCGCAGAGCATTCCTCCGATCCACACCAACTACATCGTCATCAGTTTCATCCATCCATTGAAAGTAACGACACTCAACATTCTTCTTCTGTCCAGCACAAAAGCCAACCATGAATATATGATTCTCGATAATGGAGATCAAATAAAGCAGTAAATTCATACATACCTTTCAAAGAGGACACATGAAAAACTATCTCTCCGAATTTGTCGTCATCTTCAACTTTAACACTACCACATGAAGACGGTTGAAGCACGTCCCATTGTAGGGCTCACTTCCATATTTTTTGAACCCTTTGTAGCTATTATTTTTCATTTATTGACTCCTCCGATTTAAAATGGCCCACTACAAGAAAAAAGGCCTGTCGGCACACTTTTTTCTTGCCACGCTTTTAAAGCGTGCCAAAAAGTGGTATATGGCCACGCTTTTGCGAGGGTGGCCACTGATTTGTGATTTGGCCACACTTTTTTTTGCCAGCCATAGAAGAAAATTGGCACACTTTTATGAGGGTGTCCGCTTACTTTAAATTTGGCCACGCTTTTTTATTGCCATGCTTGAAAAGCGTGGCGATAGAGGGAAATCGGCACGCTTTTGAAGCGTGGCAAAATAGTTTCGTTATCATTACATTTTTAAAGCGTGGCCCTTTCCTCTAAATCTTTCGGCACGCTTTATAAGCGTGGCCACAAAGTTCCAAAAAAAAAAAAGATTCCACCCTCTTAATTCGAAACAAACAGTTTTACACAAAACCCCCTAACAACACTTCTTCCTTTCTTCGAAACACACCCTCTTCTGTGAAACAATGCCTTCAAAAGTGAAAACCCTAACACAGAGCTTATCACCCTAATGGTGGCGGCGCTCTTCACTTAACATAGAGCTCATCGCCGGTGCTCTCACTCTCTCCCCCAATAACCTCGTTCCAACCCTCTCTAGCAACCCCTCCGTAGGTGCCACCTCTGCCGGTGTTCCCTACGTCGGTGCTCCTTCCGTCTCTCCTGTAAACACCTATCCCTCCTTCGGCGGTGACTCACTCTGGTAAGGCCTCCCTCGGCGCTCACTCTCTATCGCAAACTCTCTGTCGACGCTCACTCTCTCTCGCAAACCCTCAATCGTCACTCCTCCCTCCATGGTTCAGCACCCGCCGCCGTCTCCATCTCCCTCACTCGTCGTACCTCCGTCAGCCACGTTCAGCGTTCGCAGCACCGTGGTAAATTTTTTTCTAAACTTCTTGACATTTGGTTCTGTTCTGCTGCAGCTGTGGTAGTGCTCAGCTGCTGCTATGTGATGCTAAACTGCTACTGCTTTGCCTGTTCTGTTATTCTAGTTTTTCTACATCAACTAGCAGTAGGTTAATCTTTTCATACTTTAAGCATTCACTGTTAGGATTTTGATTTTGTTTAATTTTTATTGATTGATATTGATGGTTTAAGTTAATTGTTCCTTTGTTATGTGTGTGGTTTAAGATCTGAGTTGTTAAATTACTCTTATGAAAGAGGATTGAAACTTGTTAAATGAAGTAAAATTTGTGTTTAGATTTGTTCTTGCCCCAAGAAACTCTGCTTGTGATAAGTCGTTTTAATTAATAACTCTGCTTAGCGACAATGTGTTTTGAAAGAGCAGGGGACTCCTACTGGGAGAAAAAGTCTAAGGCTGCTGGTCTTAGGGCAACTGCAAACCATTTGTGTGATTTGAATCCTGAGGATAGGCACGAAATTCTTAGGCAAGCTGCTGAAATTTTTGAAGGAATAGGAATAATTAATATTGCAGCTCAATGTTTTTCAGATTTGGGGGATCATGAAAAAGCTGGTATAAATTTAAAGTTTAGCTTCTATATCTATGCTTGTCATATGTTATTAGTTACTTCTCCACATTTTTTCCTCTTCTCTTTTATTTTAGTTATTAGTTATTTCTATTCAGCTGGGAAATGACATTCATTTTATTTTATTGTGTTGTCATCCCAGGAAAGCATTTCAAACAAAGAGGAATGGTTCTCCCATTTCAACCTCTTTCCATGGCTTTCAGCAATATCAATTACTATGTGGATGTCCCTTTGATGCGTAAAAAGAAATCCCCCATGGCACCCAAAAAAGTATTCTTTATTTTTCTGGCAGGCTAAAAGATATCAATTATTTCTTCAGGAATTGAAACAACAAGGGATACAAGAAGAAAGGCTGCAGCTGCTTGTTAATGTTACTGGAGCTTTTAGGCCTGGAGTGTTGACAGCATTGGTTGGAGTAAGCGGGGCTGGAAAACCACGCTAATGGATGTCTTGGCTGGAAGAAAAACTGGAGGTGTTGTGAAGGTAAAGATTTTCTCCTTTCATTTTTTATTATCGTTATTATTTAAAAAAATGAATGCGGAATATGCTGGAAAAATCGGCATGTTATCTTGATGAATATGTAATATTTTGCAAGAATTAACATCTTTTTGTTTGAAGTCTAACCCCTACTATTTTTTTTACTAAGTCAGAACCTTCATGCTTGGTGATGCAAGTTTCAAGTAGTGTAAACTTAGATTATCCTTTGAGTAGTTGTAGGCATAAAACTCCTCTAATCCCTTGGCATGTTATTCTTCGATCCCATTCATAATATTGAGTGCTCTTGGTTAGAGTAGATTAATCACCAAAAAGATATAAAGTGAAAGAGAGAATGACATAGAAGTAGAATCTCAAACTAATTCTCAATAAAGAAAAAGTAGAGATCACAAATCGATCTAAACCAATTCAATTGTATATTTTTTTGCAACAATATAAATCAAACAACAACAAACAACAACAAAGTCTTGTCCCACTAAGTGGGGTCGGCTACATGAATCAAACGACGCCATTGTGCTCTGTCATGTATCATGTCTACAGAGAGACCGTTTACATGTAGATCTCGTTTGACCACCTCATGGATGGTCTTCTTAGGTCTTCCTCTGCCTTTCGCCCTTTGTCCATCTTCCATCTCATCCACCCTCCTGACTGGATGTTCTATTGGTCTTCTTCTCACATGTCCAAACCACCTGAGACGCGATTCAACTATCTTTTCCACAATGGGTGCTACTCCAACTCTCTCCCTTATATCTTCATTCCTTATTTTATTCAATCGCGTATGACCACTCATCCATCTCAACATCTTCATCTCTGCCACACTCAGCTTATGTTCGTGCTCCCTTTTAGCCGCCCAACACTCTGTACCATACAGCATAGCCGGTCTTATAGCGGTGCAATAGAATTTACCTTTAAGTTTTAAAGGCACTTTTTTGTCGCATATAAAACCAGATGCACTCCGCCATTTTGACCAACCTGCTTGGATCCTATGATTTACATCCTGTTCAATCTCTCCATTGTCCTATATGATGCACCCAAGATACTTAAAACTTTTAACTTTTCATAGGGTGTTTTCTCCAATCTTCACCTTTATATTGGGGTTTTCCCTTCTCAGACTGAACTTACATTCCATATATTCTGTCTTGCTACGGCTTATGCGAAGATCATACACTTCTAGAGCTTCTCTCTATAACTCCAACTTCTTATTTAGGTCTTCCCTTGACTCTCCCATAAGGACGATATCATCGGCAAAAAGCATTCACCATGGCACAGGCTCTTGGATGTGCTCTGTGAGTACTTCCAAGACTAATGTGAAAAGGTATGGACTTAAGAATGATCCCTGGTGTAATCCTATACCAATAGAGAATTCCTCTGTCACACCACCTTGAGTCTTCACACTAGTTGTGGCCCTATCATACATGTCTTTAATTGCCCGAATATATGCGATCCTTACTCTCTTCTTTTCTAAAACCTTCCATAAGACCTCCCTTGGTACCCTATCATACACTTTTTCCAGATCAATAAACACCATATGTAGATCCCTTTTATTACTACGATGCCTCTCCATCATCCTTCTTAATAGGTATATCGCTTCAGTGGTAGATCTGCCTGGCATAAATCCAAATTAGTTCTCTGTTACTTGTGTCTCTTTTCTCAACTTCCGTTCTATCACTCTTTCCCATAACTTCATAGTATGACTCATAAGCTTAATCCCTCTATAGTTTCTGCAACTTTGTATATCTTCCTTATTCTTGTAGATAGGTACCAAGGTGCTCTTTCTCCACTCATCAGGTATCTTCTTTGACTTTAAAATCTCATTAAAAAGCATGGTTAACCAGTTGATGCCTTTTTCTCCAAGACCCTTCCAAACCTCAATCGGGATATTATCAGGTCCTACTGCCCTGCCATTTTTCATCTGCTTTAGAGCATCTTTTACCTCGAAGTCTCGAATCCTTCGATAGTAGTCAAAGTTTTGATCTTCTTCCCTTGTGCATAATCGACCAAGGCTCGGAAGAGTCTTCTGTCCCTCATTAAATAACTCGTAGAAGTAGCTCTTCCACCTTTCATTAATCTTCTCCTCTTGAGCCAACACCTCTCCATCCTTATCCTTTATGCACTTAACCTGATCCAAATCTCTCGTTCTTCTTTTCTGGCTCTTTGCGATTCTATATATACCTTTTTCTCCTTCTTTCGTGCCCAAAGACTGGTAGAGACCCTCATATGCTCTTGTTCTTGCTTCACTTACAGCCACTTTTGTCTCTTTCTTAGCCGCCTTATATTTTTTCAGTTATCTGCATTGCGGCATAAAGACCACTCTTTAAAGCATTCCCTTTTTATCCTTATCTTTTCTTGTATACTCGCATTCCACCACCAGGACTCCTTGTCTTTTGGTCATATTCCTTTAGATTCACCAAAACTTTCTTTTGCTGTTCTTCTAATAACTTCTGCCATCTCCCTCCACATCTCTTCCGCGCTTCCATTTCCATCCCACTTTGCCTCTTCTCCTACCCGTCTTAGGAAGCTTCTTTGTTCGTCACCTTTCAACCGCCACCACCTCGTCCTTGGGTTCTTCGTATGATGTCTTTTCCTCAACTTTTGCTCAATGCGAAAATCCATGACGAGCACCCTATGTTGTGTTGTCAAACTCTCTCCCGGGATAATTTTACAGTTAATGCAAAATTTCCGGTCGACTCTCCTCAACAAGAAGAAGTCAATTTGAGAGCTTGTCATGCCACTCTTATAGGTTATAAGATGTTCGTCTCTCTTTTTAAAACATGTATTTGCGATGAGAAGATCAAAGGTTGAGGAAAAGTCCAAAATAGTTTTACCCTCGGCATTGATCACCCCGAAACCATGGCCTTCGTGAATACTCCCATATCCAGTCACTTCTCTCCCAACATGGCCATTTAAATCTCCTCCTAAGAAAATCTTATCTCCCAAAGGTATGCCTTGAACCAAACTCTCTAGATCCTCCCAAAACCTTATCTTGTGTTGTTCGTCCGAACCCACTTGCGGTGCATAGGCGCTAATCACATGGAAAGAACCTCCCTCCACCACAAGTTTGATAGAGATGATCCGATCTCCCACCCTCTTGACATCCACTACGTCCTTCTTCCACTGTTTATCCACAATTATTCCAACCCCATTCCTATTCTTCACCTTTCCTGTATACCAAAGTTTGAAACCAGAAGTATCCAACTCTCTAGCCTTTGCACCAACCCATTTCGTTTCTTGTAGGCACATAATGTTAATCTTCCTCCTTGTCATGGTGTCCACCACCTCCATAGACTTTCCTGTTAGAGTGCCTATGTTCCATGTCCCAAATCTCAACCTTCTGTCGCTTCGACCTTTACCTTTTACTTTGTGAACTAGCTTATTTACCCTCGTCCGTTCACGAAAACGCGAGAACCCTTGCTCATTTAACACTACATCTGGGCACCGATGCAGCGGCTCTTGCTTTGACACCGTACTCGAGCCATACGGCGCGTTGCTTCCGGGCAACGACCTAGCTTTAGCGCAATAATATCTTTGATTCATGTCATGGGGGTTCGGCTATATTTTTATATTGGTTGCCGAAGACCTAACACAACCCTCCTCCTTTATCCGGACTTGGAACCGGCTATGTACCGTAAGTGTAACATAGGCGGAGTTTGCAACAATATAAATCACTTCTGTTATTTAAATAAGTGCAGCCGCTCTGCTGGCCGTGCCGGGAAACCTGCAGTTAGATGGACTGAGGTTCACACATTTTCTTAGCTGATGAATTTTTGTTTCTAATATCGTTTCTTTCTTTATTAATCTTTTATTTTCGGAGAGATTTCAGATACAAAGCTGGTTTGAGGATAGGCTCCAAGACTTACCAGATGACCCTAATAATGAATTGATGATTCCCGAAGACCCTGAATGTAATAAGGAAGGTGAGCTCTCTTGAATGCCTAAGGTTCTTAGCGTAGCTTGTGCTTGTGCTTTGCTCGAGCAGTGACTATCACTGCTGCTTAAGTATGCTGTAGCCAATGTAGTTTCTGTTAAGATATTTTTTTTTACTATTTTATTGCTTTAAAATGTCTCATAAAAAACTAAAATTTGGTTAGTTGCAGTGGAAATGGATTGTGACTTAAAGCAAGCTTTAACTAAAATGTTAGTGATTTGAACACTGGATTTCTTTGCTTTAGGGAAGACTTTGTCTGATAATTATGACTATTCAGTTCTATTCCGTTCTGTTCTATTCTGACATTTGTTGCCTAAGTTTGAAGATATTGTTTGTTTGTTTCTTGATCCTCACTTCTGTTTCCCTTCATTTTTTGATTTAATGTATTCAGTTGCTTTCCTTTGCATACTTTGTCTTTTGAATATATTCTCTGCTCTCTCTTTAATTGAATGGTTCTATTTTAAGTTTTTTGAAACCACAAATTGCTTTATCCTTTTTTGTTATTTTGTGCTCTTTCTAATTGGAATTTAGTTAACTAACTAAGCACATTTTTCTCTTCTTGTTTAGTTCAAAATATTGTCTCTTCTATTGTTCAGTTAATCATTACTTTTACTATGCCTTGTTTGGATTATTAATCAGTTTCTTAAAGCAATCATAGAACAAATTTCCACAACAGAAATTTGAACAAGGTTCTTTTGTTGCTCATGTTTTCTAAGGTTTCATTCACATAGGGCTGTAACTTGTAACAACACCTTTCTATGGTTCCACCAATTCTTGAAAAGATACAATAACAAGGGGCCAACCCAACTACTTTGACTCATTACATATGCCCTCTCTTCATAGGGTACCCTACTTCTCCATCTACATACCTTTAATTACTAAAAATTATTAAAAAAAAAGAGATAGAGATTGATACCCTAAGCCTAAGGGGTGTTTTGGGTTGGAGTTGCAGTGGAATAATATCTTGTGCTTCATCTAAGAGTGGAATCAGAGATTCTGCAGCTTCATTTATTCCTTTTTATACTATTTTAATATTTTTTTTAATTTGCCTTTCATAAATCACTTGTCATAGTAAATTATATATAATGTAGGGACTTATAGGTTTAACTCTATTTGAATTAACTACCATCTTCATTTTTGTTACAGCTTCTAATGATGTTTCATTAACAAGTTCAGGTCAATGCAACTCTCATGGGGTTTCTAGCTGAGATAATTCAAGCAAAAGCAAATTGAGGGATCTCCTCGACAGCTCGGAATACGTGCTTACCTTTGATTTCAGTCTTGTTATCACAGATCATAGTCTTGTTACACCCATTTTTTTTTTCACAAAGCTTGACTTAGCAGTAAGAGGAGGGTAACTTATTGCTATAGCCTATAATCTCCTAATTAGTCCTAATTAAGTTCTTGTAATGAACTAACAAAGTTTTTTTTATATACTCTAGTTGTACAATTCAAGGTAGGAAACTAGTTTCTGATCATTGCTTCCATTTGGTGACAGGTCCTGACAGAAGGGTCTTCTTGCCAGAGGGTCTGATCTCTTGGACCGATCCGAGATCCCACCATACTTGAATGGAAAAGTGCCCGGAGAGTATGTGGATTCTTCTCTAGCTAGTCCCCTTTGAATCACAAACATTGTGAAACTTTGACTTGTTTTGCTTAATTTTTCTTTGATATTTGTTGATGCGGCTATGGTTATGATCCTTTTGATCTCAGCAAGATGCCAGAGGACTTTGCCAAGTATGTCTTAACACTTTTTTTCAAACTTGATATATATCCTTTTGGTCACATTAATTTACGAACTGCTTTTAATACATTTATTATTTGAAGTATACTGGTTAATCCCTTTTTTCTGATGTTAAATTGCTCTCTAGTATGCTTGGTAAGTAAATTCACTTTATTGAATGGGAATGATCATCTTTCTTGTTCCAGAATTGGTTTCAAGTAGAAAATGATTGTATATATGCATGCATTAAGAGATGAACAAAGAACTATATCTCTGTTCTCTCCTGGTTTAAGTGAATGCTCATTAGTTCAGGAGCTTGTGTTGGAAAATTTACTCGTAATTAATGAAACTGAGCTTATATTTATGCAGTATAATTGAATGGTTTTGCAGGATTCTGGCTGAAGTTGAAAACCTTGCTGCTAATTGTAATGAGATTGACCTTAAGGAATTTGATGTAGTACCTCTAACGTTTAGCTCAAGGAATTATCTTTTGTAGGTAAAAAAGTTCATAAATGTTCCAGAAACAATTATGTATGATCTAAGGGAAGGAAGTTTAAGAGGGCTAGAGGAAGGAGGAACAGCAAAAAAAATAGAATTTAAGTTGTATTGTTTCTATATTTTTTTTTCAGTTTTTAGTTTTGGAATTTGAAATTGAGATTTATTTTGTATTTGAGTATTAGTTTTTTAATGTATAAAACAATTATCGCAAAAATTATGTCACTAATTATTGTTTGATTTATCTTGTACTAAAAATTGCATACTATATTTGTAGGTTTGGTAATAAAAAAAGATTGAAAATTTATATTTTGCAGCGGTGAAGGTAAAATAAAGAAAAAAGATTTTTTTTTTAAAAAATCTTACAAGGCTATTGCCACGCTTTTAAAGCGTGGCCATCTTACAAGGTTATTGCCACGCTTTTAAAGCGTGGCCATATCACTGGCTATCGCCACGCTTTAAAAAGTGTAGCCATCTCTTTTTCTATTGGCACGCTTTTAAAGAGTACCCAAAACAAACATTCTGGGACGTTTTAAAAGCGTGGCGATATGTACACTTTTTGGTACGCTTTTTAAGCGTACTTGTAGGTTAAGACCTATGGCCACGCTTTTTAAGTGTGGCAAGAAATGAAAGCGTGCCAACAAAAAAAGCGTGCCAATAGATCCACAAAAACGTGGCGATAGAGCGACCAGCACGCTGGCAGATGTGACCCTTTCAAAAGTGTGCCGATAACTCAAAAAGCATGGCGAAAAGCTATCGGCACACTTTTTTGTACTTTTTGGCACGCTTTTAAAGCGTGGCAGAAAGCTTATTTTCTTGTGACATTCCTCTGTTTTGACACGCATAACAATGGTGTTGCCTTAGAATTTTGATTTTAGGTGAAATTGGAGAACAATAGAGAAATCTCATATTCAAATAAAGAAGAAAACATTTTTCTTTGTCACGTTAAATTTTCATTTGCTACCTCACCAAATTTCGTTTAACGAGAGGAGTTTTCCTTACCATTAGGGTTATTTGTAGAGTTTTTAAATATTTAGAAAATATGTCGTTAACAAAAATTGAAGTTATTATTATCGGTCTTTTAAAAAATAAGGGACATAATTAGTAATTTATTTATTAATAAATATAGAATTAAGTAACTTTGAATTAATTTTGGTTGATCTTTATTATTTTTCAAATATTTTTGGTGTTGTTTACACGTAACAACCTCAAACACTCGTTTACATTGCATCATAAAGATTAAAAAATTGTGTTTAATCCTACTTAATTATTGCAACTTTTTCTTATTTCTTAATCACTTACAAGGAGTCAAGATATCATCAACATCATATGCCTATCGATCAACAATCCGTTAATAATCTCTTGTGTTTTGAGAGACAATATATATTATTATTAGAAAGGTATAGAGAACAGGATAAAAAAAATTGGTCTATATTCAAATTGTGCGTAATTATTCAATATATAAAAATATTTAGATATATTAAATAATTTAATAAATATTAATTGATATTAATATATTCTAACATAAATAAATATAATAATAATTGGATCGGACAAATAATATTTCCCAATCGATAAATGTAGAAAGACTTATTTAAAAAAGAAAAATAAAGCTATAGTTTAACGAGAGCGAAGGAAAGGCCCAAGAAAAAAACAAGGCATGTCTCGTAGTGAAAAGGATTTCCACCAATACAAGATTGAAGATTCCCATGGCCACAAAGAAAGCATAGTTCTCTTTATACATTTTTTATTGTCCCTTGCTTCATTGCCAATACCGTCCTATAAATACCTCACTCTCCCACACTCCCACTCACATTTCTCCTCACTACTAAGAAAAACAAGTTCATATATTTCACACTATTGTTTTCTTAATATCTTAATTTATATGGCTTTCTCAGTCTTACCCTCCTCACCATCAATCAGAAGCTCCATTTCATGTCCAAGAAGCATGGTTGTTTCTAATAAAATGTCTGATAATAAAAATAATAATGTTGGAGAAGGGTTCCTTTCACCTCCAAACAAGGGCATCTACAAAAGCACCGTTGCGAGGGTTGCGAGTCGTCGGGCCACTCCGCTACCGGCTCCGTCAGTGGCGGAAGGGCACCGGCACCATAGCGCATGGACTAGTATCCGTCAAGAGAGATGGGAAGGGGAGCTGGTTGTTCAAGGAGAAATACCATTGTGGCTGGTAACTTGTAGTTTTATATGTCTTATGACATGAGCACTTCAATGCTATATACTGCTATATTATTTTTAATATCAACAATAAAAAATTACGCAAAAATAATACATATAATATTTAATTTCTTATATATCTTTGATATAAAAAAAAAACAAAATTGTTATATGTACACTAATATCAGCTACTAAAATTAATTATTACGCATTTATGTATAAATATATGTATTGTTTAACTCATTTTTAATATTATTTTATATTTTAATATAAATTTTATACTAATAGTTGATTTTAATGTATATGTAATATGGTTGAAAATAAATTACATTAACAATAAAAGCTTGTTTTATTGAGTAAAAATTTCAATAATTAATCTCAAATGAGCCTCCAAATGCTTGACGTAAATAAATAAAGTTTAATTTTGTCCCAAGTTTGTGAGCTATTATATATCCTAGTTTAATTCTCCTAGTTAAAGTTATTGGATTTTTCTGTCAATCTATTAATAAATAAAATATATATTCTTTCACATATGTAAAGTAAGAATTCTAATAACTTTTGCTACTGTAATCTTCACCCCTTTTGTTTTTTTTCTTTTTGATTTTAAAACATTTAACGACCAAGAAATTTTTTATTTATTTCTTGTTTTTTAATAACAAGCATAAAGTTAATTATTTTTATTTGGTATATATTTGTATGCGAGTTTATTTAAGAAAACTTTCAGTAATAATACATAGAGAGGCCAATGAGTAATAGCTCAAATGGCATAGTCTCCCCATACTCAATTAAGAGGTTGCGGTTCGAGTCTCATATTTTTGGTAAAAAAAAAATACATAGAAAGATTAATCTCTAATTTTTATGAAACTCCTCCAATTTTAATTTTTAATAAAATAAAAAAAATTGAACTTTAAACCATAAAATAAAATTTAAAGAACGTATGAGTTAATGTATAATTTAATTTTAATATATTGAGCGTGTAAAATATTTTATACAAATATTTAATTATATTTATCTTTTGAAAAAAATACTCATACGATCAATTAAAAATAATTATTTTTATTAATATAATATTATATAATTAAATATACGTATAAAATTATTTTTTTTTTAAAGAATACATCAAAATTAAATTGTGTAAAGTAACCTTTGTTAACTTAATTTGATGAAAGTTATACATGGACCACTCATCATTCAAGTCTTTGTATTATATATATAAATAATTAAAGATCATTAGTAATATGCAAATTAGTTGAATTTCGGACCTTATGTAACTGAATTCGAGCCAGCGTATTAAGCGTCATAGAAATTAGTAAAAACACAGACAAAGTGGGAAGGGAAAAACAAAAGGAAAGAAAAAACAAAGAAAGAAAAGGGAATCTCATATCTTCGTTTGTAGCAAAGAAAATAAAGCTTCTTTCCTCTGGAAATTCACAATATCCATAAACCATAATCCATCCATAACTAAATACAAATGAGGAAACAAAAGTCTGCTAATAGTACACGTAATATAGGGTTTAAGTATTAAACTAGCTACTATGTGATTGTTCGCATATAATGTGTCAGAGAATTATGTGAAGCTACCAAAGTATATTCCTACTATAAATTAATTTAATAATAGATGTTCCAATTAATTAATTAGTATTACATCAACATCAATAGATCTTAGAATTAAGTATGTCCATCATTGATTCTCACATTCTCTCTCCCTTTTCTTTTTAGTCGTTATCATATTCTAAGTTTCATTATATGTATGGACATGTATAAATTAACAAGCAAGGCCATATATATTATATATTAAGAGGAAAACGTAGAAATAACTGCATCCACAATTTTAATTTTGTATTCTAAAGTGTTTAGAAGTCAGAATTTTGTTGATTTTTTAGGTCAAAATTGATACATCATCATATGCGTGCTTTGACTCTCAAACGAAGGGTGCACAGTAGTGACAATGGAGCGATAGGATCAGCTTTTGCCCTATTCGATTTCATGCGGTCTTATAATAACCATTATTAAATTTACCTTATTATTATTTATAAATAATAAAAAGTTAAATTTTAATTTATTTTATTTTTATAATTATTAAAATTTAACAAATAAAATAAAATTTTAAAATTTATATAATTATTATCACATATATAACATAAATTAAAATAAAAATTTAAATATAATATAATATTATTAATTATTTATATATTATATATTAAAATTATATATATTATATATATTTCAGGACAGAATAGAAAAGGATATTGTATAAACTCGATTTGATCTCATTCCACCTAAAATTTCATCCAACTAAAAACCCTCTCGAAAATATGAACGGATAAGAACGGACATGTAGATTTGGATATGTGTGGTAAAAAATAAAAAAATCAAAATGTTTATTTTATTTTATTTTAATAATATTTTTTTATATTATTATTATATAAGAATTAGCTTAATTTATATTTAAAAATTTAGTTGAAAAATTAATTGTTAAGATAATTTATTTTGCTTAAATTCTAAGAAAAAAGTGATATTTGAGCTGCCATTTTTCGAGTCTTATATATGAAAACAGTTTTAATTATTATTATCAGATGGATTTTTATATATATATCACAATTATGATTTAGCTGAATTAAAGTTACAAATTACTTGAATAATAACTAAAAAAAAAAATATTATTCACATCAAAATATCTTTCTGTCAAAATAATAATTAAGATATAAATATATATTATGTTAAATTTGTTAGTCAAATTATCTAATAATTTTCTGTTATTATTTTTATATAAATAATTACCAACTAAAGATTATCCAATTAATAATTTTAAAATTCATAAAGAAATAAAACGGTTAAACCAATTACATGACACATATGAATATTATATTTGTATCTTCACATAAAAATTTCTGTAATCATTTTCATCTAAATTTTTGACAAATTATAATACTGTAAAAACTCACATGCATCTATTTTTAACTAAATAATATTTAATAATTCGTAACTACTAATTTTGCACTAAGAAAATGAATTTCCACCTTATTACACTTTTTTATTCTTCGAATTATTCTACCGTAAAATTAACATTATGCAACCAATTACATGCAGAAAGGAACATACCTGAGGAATGGGCCAGGCATGTGGCACATTGGAGACTACAACTTCCGGCACCTCTTTGACGGTTACGCCACCCTCGTCAAGCTCCACTTCGAAGAAGGCCGGTTAATCGCCGGCCACCGCCAACTGGAGTCACAAGCCTACCAAGCCGCCAAAAAGAACCAAAAGATCTGCTACCGCGAGTTCTCGGAGGTACCAAAGGCGGAGAACTTCCTGGCATACGTGGGAGAATTGGCGAGCCTGTTCTCCGGCGCATCCCTGACGGACAACGCCAACACCGGAGTGGTGAGGCTGGGCGACGGCAGGGTGGTGTGCCTGACGGAGACACAGAAGGGGTCTATCGTGATAGACCCCGAAACACTGGAGACTAAGGGAAAATTCTCCTACAGCGATTCTTTGGGGGGTTTGATTCACTCGGCGCATCCGATTGTGACGGAGGAGGAGTTCTTGACTCTGTTGCCGGATCTGGTGAAGCCTGGCTACGTGGTGGCAAGAATGGAGAAGGGAAGTAATGAGAGGAAGGTGATTGGAAGAGTCAACTGTAGGGGTGGACCTGCACCTGGCTGGGTCCACTCTTTCCCTGTCACCCAGAATTATGTTGTTGTTCCCGAAATGCCCTTGAGGTACTCTGCTCAGAATCTTCTTAAGGCTGAGCCTACCCCTTTGTACAAGTTCCGCTGGTACCCTGACAACAATGCTTACATGCATGTCATGTGCAAGGCCACTGGCAACATTGTAAGAACTCTTTAAACACTTTTTTAACCCTCCTCTTATGAAAAATGATTGCTAAGATTATCTTCACATGAACAGCTTTTCTGTGTGCTAGTTTTATATTGTGGTTGTGGTGGTTATGAGTTTTGAAGGTGGCAAGTGTGGAGGTGCCTCTGTTTGTTCAGTTCCATTTCATAAATGCATATGAAGAGAAAGATGAAGATGGAAGAGTTACGGCGATAATCGCCGACTGTTGTGAGCACAATGCAAATACCGACATTCTTGAGAAGCTCAGACTAAACAACCTTCGTTCCTATAATGGTGAAGATGTTCTACCCAACGCTAGGTAATAAAATTAAATAACAATTAGTTTATGCATATGAATTGATCGAACTGAATTGAAATAGTCACGTTCATAAGTAATTATCACTCATTATAATTTGTTGAATTTTTATTATTAACAGGGTTGGTCGATTCCGAATACCATTTGATGGGAGTCCATATGGAACCTTGGAGGCAGCATTAGATCCAAATGAACATGGGAGAGGCATGGACATGTGCACCATAAACCCTAATTATTTAGGAAAGAAATATAGATATGCTTATGCTTGTGGAGCACATCGCCCTTGTAACTTTCCCAACACCATCACCAAGGTCTCATTTGATTCATTATTATTACATCCTAATTATTAATTTTCTGTTCCAAATGCAACCGGTTTTTCCCTTGCCTACATATTCAGTGGAAAGTTCTTTGGCATGTAATATGCAGATTGATTTTGAGTTGAAAAAGGCTAAGAACTGGTATGAAGAAGGTACTGTGCCCTCGGAACCATTCTTTGTAGCTCGGCCGGGTGCAACCGAAGAAGACGATGGTAAGAACACTATCCTGGTACCTTCGCGCTCTCTTTCTTTTCATCTATATGTTAATGTCACATTTTGTTGGAACTTCTATAAACTATCTTAATTTCTCGCATGGCAGGCGTGGTAATCTCAGTAGTTAGTGAGAAAAATGGAGGAGCATATGCGTTGGTGTTAGATGGTTCCACTTTTCAAGAGATTGCTAGGGCCAAGTTCCCTTATGCAATTCCATATGGGTTGCATGGATGCTGGGTTCCAAAAAATTAGCAACATATATGGCTATAAATTGATGCTTTAATTACGTTGCTTGGACATGGATCCACAAGAAATAGTGCTTCAACTCGAATTGCATGCATGGTTAGGAACCGTGGTTCTATATATGAGTGCAAGCTGAATAGCTAGCTGATGGTGGTGAAAAGCTAAGTTTATGTGTATGATATAAAGTAGCATTTAGGGAATTCGTTTATCCCGCTGCACTATAAATTATAATATACACTTTGTGGATTATATATTGATAATTCATAAATTTTATAGGTTTAATAATATGTTATGAATCCTTGTTCTAAATCAAGAGTATTATATGTTAATAAATCATTGACTTTGATGGTGCCATGTATGTTCTCTTGCAAAAGCGTTTCTTAAAGCCGTTAAAAATAACAATAATTATATATCAGATTCTTAATTGACACGTAGATATGAGTACATGAATGTATACAAAAATCCAAGGAAGTCGTTGCAAAGAAATTGCTCTAGGATCAATGTACAAAACCAGAAAAAGGATCAAAGGTTAAATTGTTTTATTATTATTCAGGACAATACTTCAAGATCCTGTGTTTTTAATGAAATAATTTCCACATGAAATTCTCCCTTCACGAAAGCATGCTTCTAGACTTCTATCAATACTCAGCAAAATAAAACTAACAAATGATTATTTCTGGTCTGTATAAACAGCATCAACATCATCAAGCTCAAGTAATTTGTTCATAAGTTCCTTGTTCAGGTCCATAGCTTCATCATCTACCTGGAAATCAACAATAATAGGCTCCAGTAAGTTTTCCCTAATTGCTTTCTTGTTAAAAGGTACACAATAAAAATATTTGATGGACGAACCATCTTCACAAATTATGTAATGAGCTTGACATGAGGCTATATCAAAGGTATTTTGTTAAGATTGCAAACCGCCATGTGACATTTAACCTACAACCTAGGTTGTTTGAAAGTTGAAATTTGTATATGCCATATAAAATCAATTACGCGTATGCTACAGCCAGTTGGTACAAACCTCAATTGTAGCATTTGGAAGTAATTCAGAACCATTATCAGGCTCAAAATTTATGCCTTCCTCTCGCAGCTTTGACAGTATAGTAGCATAGTTATCAGAAGAACCTACAATTTTATAATACCTGGAAAAAAAGAACAAAAATGAATCCATGTGAAGATCCAAACGAATAAAACAACAGAAGCTGGAATTTACTTTATGCAGATAAATTAATCGAGAGACTACAAAATCAATCAATCCCATGATGTAAGACATGCTTGACCTATACACGTGACATATCTCGGAGGGCAATCAACTTGATACTAATGTGAAACTTTGGTATGGATCTAATAAAATATTAGAAATGGATCTTCTCAATTTTTTCTCTGAATTGATCTTGTCCAAGTGTTGATTCTTTACCATGCACTCTCTAAATGGAACCAAGAGAATACATGAGAGAGAAGATTTTGTATGGTGAGAGAGCACACCTGAAAAGATCCAATCCCCTTATATATCCAATAACTCATAATGGAGAGTAATATGTTGATTTTACTTGACAAATTCCAGAACATCTGAACAAAACTCTATTCAAATAGTTGACATTTTCTTTTTGTTTCAGCAACAAGTTATCTAGATATCAGAGACCATAGCAATTGGCAAATGACCAAGGGCACTAGAGATGCATTTGCTTAAACTATTAGAACCTAGGGTTTCAATGCAGGTCATCAATTTCTGTCTTTATTCATACATCTAATGACTTGAACAATGAAGGAGTTCTAATTATGTTCATTGGATGCTGATTGTTGACCTGAGAACTCACATTTGAATCCAAATGACAACTGTACCACAGAAACCCCAAGCTCATTCACATTATGTAAAATTGTAGAGCATTGCTTTTACTGACACTGTACTAGATATTATTCAATAATTTGGTTTTTGCTGAGTAAAATTATTAACCTCATATAACTAGCTCTCCCAAATACCATGCCCATGACAAAGTGTTAATAAAAATGATTATTCGAATAAGAAACCCAAAAATAATAAAATTGATTTTTTACCTTTCTGACCTATCCTCTTCAGTGTCATCCTCATAAGTTGAAGGTTCAATTACATCCTCTGCTCCAGCATCTAATGCAATGGAAAGCAGCTGATCTTTGTCAGCATCAGTGACTTTTATATTTACTACCCGAACACGTCTAAACTTAAATGTAACAGATCCAGAGTCTGCCATCTTTCCTCCACAGTCCTTCACCACTTCTCTAATCTTTGCCACTGATCGATGTACCTTATCAGTTGAGACCTCAACTACCATACTAACCCCTCCATAGCCATAAACCTGAAGAATAATGAAGGTGATTGGTTAAAGACCTAAAATAAAGTCACAGTAACACAGCCCATAAAATAAGGGTTGGTGATTCATCGGTTATGTAGTAGGTAATATAGTACTCAAGCCATTGGAGACACAAAAAATAAATGCACTCCCAGGCCACGCCCACAGTAATCTACAATCATCCATCCAACTGAATACAAAAAAGGCTACATTCCCCTGCACCCAACTGTTTGCCTAATAAGCTTGTGGCTGAGAACAAAACTAACAATACCATCAAACAAACATTGTTCTTAAACTTGTTAAACATCTCAAACTTCCAAAAACAGTGCTATTAGTATAACTGACATGAAATGAATCTCAAGGAAATGCATTTTGAAGGAATTAATATTGAAATTATGACTTTTGGAAGACTAACTAGTGAACTTCTGCAAAAGTAATTTGTCAAACGAGTGTATTTCAGATAGCAATGGGTAAAATCATGCATGGGGGAAAAAAATCAGAAACTAGTTGAAACTATATTTTAAAAGCTTAAACAAAGGAGATGGGGTTGCAAACTAACCTTACCTAAATGTTACTTCTACTCAACTCAGGTGCAACTTTGAAACGTTTTGAATATTTCTGCTCAGCAGAGATTCAAGATGTTTAAGGAACCATAAGTAACTTTCGCTATGGGAATAACCCGGCCCGCCCTTTAGAAATCAAATCAAGATCATTGTTATTAAACTAACCTCGTAGACTTTCTCAATATAAGCCTCCTGTCCCTTCTCTGAAGCTCTTTTGATGTTACGCTCAACAATATCTTTTGGCACATCAAGCTCCTTGGCTTTCTCAAGTATAGCGGCTAACAATGGATTAGATGTTACATTTGGACCACCTTTCTTGACACTGCCAATCAACGTTATGAAAGTCATGCCCATTATGGTCCCTTAAGCAAAATGAAAAAACAGTATACCAACGTACTGGTCTAATCAAATCAAATAATCAAATTAAAGAACGGACACTAGATATGGATTGATGATTAGATTTTAAGATCAAGCAACAATCTGGCACTTGGTAAAGAACACCCTAAAGAAAAAAAAAAAAAAAAAAAAACTCCAGATAACCAAACTCGTGTCATTCAAGTCCGAGCATTGGAAGGATAATTTTGCAGTAAAAACATGAATATATAATAACTGCTTTATACTTATGCTCTATTAAAATTCCAAATATTAGTTGAAGAAGAACTTACGCAGACACAACCTCCTTTCCCATCCTCGAGTACAATTTAGCCTTTTTTGCATTTTGGGCTTCCTGTATTCGAGGCAAACACAAAGATTTAACATACCAACATAAACATGAACTATAAAGAAAACGGAAAATTCATACATATCAACTACAGACCAACTTAAAGCCAATGAAGAATGGAAGATACTCGATTACACGTACTAGTTATGATAGTAGGGAATGGGGCTTGAAAAAGGGGTAAACTTAGAGAGGATTTTCATCAAACACTTGGCATGCAGAGCCAGCATGACACTGATGAAATCAATAGTAATTAAAAAAAAAAGTGAGAGACCTTTCTGCCAGCGATTTTGGAGGAGCGCCTGCCCATGCAAACGGGAGGAAAAGTGGATATCCTCCTGAATGGTAAGTTGCCATTGGAGAAAGTTGCGGCTTCCAAAGATGGCGGCAATGACAACGGCGATGGCGATATGAACGACAAGCTTCTGTTCAGCAAAACAAAACCTGATGGATGGAAAATGTCTGATTCAGGAACCAAAAAGTAATGGGAAAAAGAAAATGAAAATTGAAACGAAGAACAGAGAGAGTTGGGATAATAGTATTATATACTGTGTGGGTGAAGAAAGAGGGAAGCGGGTCGGGTAGAGGAAACCCGAATGGGAAGTGTTTGAAGGTGAAGAACCGCTCTGAATGCTATCATCGAATCGTGTAACTAACTAAGTAACAACACGATGAGGTTGCTTTGTTTCCCGCCAAGGTTGGTTCTGCTGCTGCAAATGCAATTCAGCTCGAGACAGAGACGGGGTGCTAAATGTCAATAAATTACCTGGATTTTTTTTCTACCATAAAATAAAATAAAAAAAAACATTAATTTTCTCAAAAAAATTATCCAAATTTTAATTCTCAACGCTCAAATATAAAAGACTTGGAAACCACTTTATTTTTCACATTTTCATTTTATCTTTCTAATTTTTTTCACTCTCATTCTCCCTTCTGCGGTGAAGGTTATTTTTTTTTGGACATTATTAAAATTTTTTACCTTTTCAATTGATTCACATAATTATGTTGTTCTGTTTTCTTTTTCTAATTAATTTGTAATTATTATGTTTCTCATATTTTACATTTTCGTTTCACAATTTCACTTTATTCGTTTTTATTCTCCCTTATCTTTTTTAGGTTATTTCTCTGTGCATCGTTAAAGGTGTTGATTTCTTAAGTTTGTCAGTGTCAGGTAATTCTGTTGTTATGTTTATCTTTTGTGTTTGATTTGTTGTTCATTATTTGAATATGTTTGTTAATGAGTTTGATAAGTCGATAATACACTTTATATGATTATATATGTGTTGTTAGTTTAGAATATGTAAAACGATGATGTGGTTATGAATAGAAAGAGAAAAATTGATTTTGATTATTGTTTCGTTTGAACTAATTAGAGTTAATTTTGATAATTTTGTTCTGCTATTTTTTGTTGCATTTAATTATTGTCAAATGAAATTTGTTGGGATATTTGTCCGAGCAGATTAGGTCACATCTCAGACGAGCAGGATTCGAGCATGTTGCTTTCATGGTGGAGTGGGAGCATGATTGGCCGCTGGTCTCAGCTCTGATCGAGAGATGGCGACCCGAGTCCCATACATTTCACTTACCATGTGGGTAGATGATCATCACCCTACATGATGTGGCGTACCAGCTGGGACTCATCTTTGATGGAGATCCAATCAATGAATGCATCGGTGGGTGGGAGCAGGTTTATCAAGGACAGTCCATTGAAGAGTTATGTAGCAGTTATTGGGAGCTTTTTCGGGCCCCGATGATAGACAATCACAGACGAAGTGGACTGTCAAGCTAAGTTGGTTTTAGAACACTGTTTGTGGGGAGCTGGAGGAGAACCCGACTGAGGAGTGTCTATTGCGTTATACTAGGGGTTATATCATGCAGATGATCTGGAACATTCTGTTTCTGGATGCCTCCAATTCTAGGGTGCACATTAAATAGTTGCCTCTTTTGGAGGATGTTGATCAGTGTGGGAGGTTATCATAGGGCTCAGTAATGATGGCCTAGCTTTACCGCCAGATATACTGGGCCACGGACTACTGGCGCGAAATTTGGGTGGATGCATCAGTTTGCTACTTTCATGGGCATATCACCATATACCACTGTTGAGGCCGGAGGGATATATCACATGCCGTTTTTCCCTTGTTGAGAAGTATAATTTTTTTTGTAGCATCTTTTTCGTAAGTTACTGAAATAGTTTTGTGGTGTTATAACTACGGTAATATTATAGGTGGGTGGGATTACAGCCAAATAGTGACAGAGGCGAGAACAGGCTTTATACTTACAGGCGTCTCCTTAATGGACTAGGGGTCATTAATGTAAGTGATAAGCATAATTGTTATGAATTAATTAGTTATTATATTCGTGTATTAATTAAATTTCGAACTTGTATATCATAATTGTTTGTGTTTTTGAACAGGTTTGTTGGCCGATCATACAGTCAAGAAATGGCAGGCTATGTCAATGCGATTTGTATGTCACCATAGTAGTTCCTCTCTTTCTCCTCCTCACTCTCATAAGGAATTTTCATTGGTTCAGCCTCAACATCTTCACCGTCATCGGAATTGACTTGATAAGGATCCGTCATCGGGTCCCTAATCGTAAAATCCGCATGACCTTCAACATCAGATAGCATCATGCCATCATTAGAATGTTCAATGTTTGACCCCTCTTGGCGGTTCAGGTGGCATATTTAGGTCAATCATCGTCCTTTTAATATTTTTTTAACTGCTCTATTTAAAAGGGCTATCATCAACAGTATCCGCAGATGATCCTCATCTACTTAACTCAACTAGGAAACAAATAATTTCAACAGATGGACATTTGTCCAACGGTTATGCCACACCTTTATAATACATATGTCCTCGTCATCACGTAATCGATACCTAAATCAAAAAACATAAAATATTCTCAAAACCTCAACTATAATACAAAAAATACAAAAATAAGAATCACAACATCTACAATATACCTTTTGTAAAATAAAACGTTATCTACTTCAGACGGATATCGGTAGTAAATTTTTTTCACTCTTTTCGTGTGTTGTTGCCCAATGGAATGTAATATTAAATTCTTCAACGTTGTTAAACTGTTGACTTCGGGTGCCATATATACAATTACTAGTTAAGCAGACCTAAATACGATACAACATTTTTCATCATACACTATTTTACCATCATAATGAATGGATAACAACAAAATTTCAGACATTGTAAAGAGTTAATTAAAAAGATGAGCAATATCAAAGAGAAGAATGAGAAACTCGTATTGAGTTTGCACTGGTATTTATGGACAGGGTGGGTTAAAGTTCACCGGAGAATGCGACAAACCTTATTAATATAATGAGGTTCGTCGGACAGTATGGCAAACTTGAGTGAAATGCAAAAAAAAATATATTTCAAAAATTAAGTTCGGATGATTTTTTTGGGAAAATAATATTTTTTTAATTTTATAGTAGAAAAAAATTTCTTTCCCCTTGCCCTTGCTACTTCCTTTTTTGGGTTCTTATTTGGCCACTTTTTCCCTTTTTGGTCTGGAAAGTAGAGGAAAGAAGTGATCCTTTGCTAGGGAGACTAAGAAAAATGATATATAATTTTTAATATTTTCTTTCACTTTACTAAATAATTAAAAAAATAAAAAAAATCATTCTCATATACTACTGTGATAATGAAGTGTCTTTTTTTATATTTCAATAATATATATTTGATAACACTTTTCTAAAAGTATTATTAAATAATAAAAAGTATTACTTTAATTTTAGTATTATTTTTTAAAATATTATAATTACTGTAGTATAAATATATTAGAATAATCTTATATAAAGAAAAAAAGTTTAGAAATAGTGAAAAAAAAGAGACAATAAGGACGAATAGAGAATAGAATGAGGTAATGTGCCTAAACTCCATCAATGTTACATAGTCGATCTTAAATCTGAATTTATCTAGAATTTAGAATTTATCTAAGATCTAGATAAAGAAGGAGAGTTGTATTAAGTTATTAATGGCCAATATAAAAAACTTTGTCAAATTTCTATGATAAGAACCAAAAATAATATTGCACTAAAACTAAGTCGTTGTCAGGTGTGTTACTTCTCCCAATTGTCAAATGAGCAAGAGGCACTGTATTGATCAAGGTGATAAAAAGAAATCTACATATAAATAGTTTCATTATAAATATGATATATAATAAGACTCATCAATAATATCTAGGACTGGCAACATGTACCTTATCCGCGGGTACCCAATCTGACTCAACTCGATCGGGTAGGATTGCCTATTCGACCTACTATAGGTAGGGTTGCCTACTCGACCCGCTGCAGGTAGGGTAAGGTGCAGTGCCAGTTTGCTTGCAGATAGGGTCGGGTGTAGGTTCAGGGTATACAAGTGAACCCACGACTTTTTTCTTGTAAAAACTCAGAGTAACCACTAAGCTAATCATTTAAATTACTAATTTAGTATGTTTGTTATTTAAACAGTAATGTTATAAGAACTTGAAGTTAGAAGAAGAGTGACAAGACATTTATCTTTTGATCTGAGGGTTACTTGAAACTGGTCGCTTTTGGGCTTAAACGTGAGGTCCAAATGCCTTTGAATGGTCTGTCTGACGTCTTCTCCAACGAGGATGAAACCGTTCGAGTTGTTTGTGAAGAGGTGAGAGATGGTACTTGCAAGGGACTTTGATGCTTAAGTTTTTAGTAGTTGGGTCCTGAATATACCTAAGAGTTTCAGTGTATTTATAGTAGAATTGATAACCACCTTTTAAAGTAGTTCCATCTTTGTTGGTGGGTGATTGTTCCCCTTTTCTAAGAAAGTCGTTGAGATCTCCCTTCTAGATGAATAGGAGATATCTTAGGAGTCAGTTACTTTTGGATAAGTAGAGCCAGACTCTTATCGCTGTGTCCGACCTCTATAAGGTTGGGTAGATGTGGACTAAACCAGACCTCTTAATTGGGCCTTATTCATTTTGGGTCTGGCTGTATTTTTGGGCCATGGTATGAACAGTTCCCCTGCTTGAGTCCGAGCTTTATGAGCAAGAGGCTCGGGCATTTGTATATTGGATTGGTTTCTTGTATGCTAGTGCATCACGTCGGGCATCCGCCTTTCTTCGGGTTAGGTCGGGTATTCGACGTATTTTATGAACTTGAGGCGTTACGTCTTTTTGTAGTTATTTGCATGTTTTTTTACGGTTACTTTGGTAACTGTGCATGTCATAAATAAGGGGATAAAATTACCCTTTTGTCCCTGGTATCTTATAAATACCCAAATCGTTTCTCTTTCTTCTTTTTCGCTTCTTCTGAAACATTTTTTATCATCACTCTCCCTTTCTTCGAGCTTTTCATCTTCTTCATTGCAACCTTTTCAAGATTTCTCTATCTAAACTTTTGCTTCACGTGTTCCCTGGGAGGCTTGGAAAGTTCGTGTATTTGCTGTCTCATGCATTCTTTCCACTTCGTGTTCTCTCAAGGTTGGTTCTTTATCCTTTTGAACTTTATTTTTTGTATTCTTATGTTCTGGGTGATATGCTTCTGGTACCATCTTTTTTATGTAAGTGATAACAATTTCTTGTTGGTATGCTCTTCGTGATTGCTTTGTTGTTTTTCTTTTCTTGAAAATTTTGTTTCTTTGCTGTGTATTTGCGTGTAGGTTTTTGCCTTGTGGTGTCTCCCGAATGGTGTTATTTTTTCTTTCTAGAAATGGTGTCATTTCAAACTTGTAGTGGTGCTATTTGATGATTTGGTTCATAAGAGCTTTTGAGAACTTTGAAGTTCTTGTTCTTACTGTTGGAAGTGGTCTGACTTCTTGTGGCTTTATTGGAATGTTTCTATTTGTTTTTCCTCGCTTGACAACTTGCCAGTGATGATTTTCTTTTATGTTGTATTTGTAGGTATAGCTTTATGTCTCGTTCAGTAATACTCAACATGTCGTCTAAAGTCCCGTCTCACCTAGATTGGGTAGATATAACTGTTCTCTCTGCTATCCCTGTTTTTGATAATGAATATGCCGAGACCTTCTGTAGACATCATAGGTTGTGTGGAGATCGAGAAGACAAGAGTAAATATGAGATTGTAGTCGCCGATCCGGATGAGATGATTTGTTTCCTCCGACTTGACAAGTCGGAACGTCACTTTATATATGTGTATGAATGCTTTTTTACAAAGTTGGGGGTTAGCCTTCCTTTTTCTGACTTCAAGTCTGAGATTCTTAGACTTTGTAAAGTTTCTCCTATTCAGCTTCATCCCAATTCTTGGAATTTTTTAAAAATTTATCAACTCTTCTGCCGTGAGCTCAACCTCCCTCTTTCTTAAAAAAATTTCTTTTATCTCTTCCAACTTACCAAACCATTCAATTCTAAAAAGTAGAGCTGGATCTCCTTTCGAGCTCTTCAGGGGAGAAAGGTCTTTGCCATTTTTGATGATTCTTTCTATGATTTTAAAAATTATTTCTTCAAAATTCGATTTGTCGAGGGTGTCTGACCTTTATTTCTGAATGAGAGGGATGAAACCCTTTTTAGTTTATACTGGGAGGAGTTCTCCACAGTTATTAAATATAACCTTGATGAATTGGACAAGGTAGAAAAGTGTAGAGTTGCCATATTCTAACAGTCTTGGGGCTGAGCTCCCAATCTTGACACCAAGAAATTCTTACTAGGAAAGCCAAACCATGTCCATTCTGAGCTAGGTAGTGTTTCTTTTGCATTTTGTAGATACTTCTTTGTTTTTAATTTGTGTGTTAATGCAATCCGACTTTGATATTTTGGTTTTTCAGAAAAGATTACTAGTAAGACAGCCGCCCTGAAAACTCTCTATACAGCTAAAAAGAATATTGTTGCCCGAATCATTCAACTGAAAGAGGTCGGCGAATCGGGTGATCTCCCTTCACCCTCTAAGTCAGATTTAGGTGCTTCTGCATCAGTTAAGGTTATTTCCGATCTGACTCCCCTTCCTCTAACACCTTCTACTAACTCTGGCATTCAAACAATTCCCCTTGCGCTTCCTTTTCCCGACCCAAAATCTAAAAAATGTAAAACTTCTAAATCAGGAAGTGTATATGAGCAAGGCTTTGATGCTGTAGCGTTTTGTAAGAAACACATCCTTCCTAATAATTTTATAAGTATGGACGATATTTCTATAAAAAACCACCTTCAACTCTTGGCACGGGGTGGGATAAGGACGGTTGGGGTATGCTTGGCTTTACTTAGCAGCTTGAGGAGACTCCCCTTGGTGCCACCTAGCGCACTTTGTCCGATTTGAAAGCTGAGGTGGCATCTTTGTGGGAAACTAAGCAGGAGTTGGAAAAGGAGAAGGAGATTCTTGTGTCCGATCTTTCGAAAGCTCGAGAGAGGGTGAAGCAATCAGAGGCTGCTTGTGCCATGGCAGAGAGTTTAAAAAAGAAGGCTGAGGAGAGTTATACCCAAGTTTTTGGGGAAAAGATGGACTTGATAGATGAGGTCGTCAAGTTGAGGGAAAGATATGCAGATCTGGAGGAGATTATAGCACATGGGATGGGTGAATTGGTCAAAAATTTGAAGGCCCAGTTCCGAGTTATAGCTCTCGAGGCGGACCTCTCCCTGATTAATCCCGACATGGTCATGGTTTATGGGAAGATTGTTCCTCCTCATGAAGATGAGGAAGATATTCCCATGGAAGATCTGAAGACCTCGAACACCCGGGTTGAGAAAGCTTCTCAAAGCTTTCTAACTCGATTGGATGATGAGCCCATTTCTTCTCCGACCCAGTTTGCCGAAACTCTCCTGCCCTCCTCAACTCAACTTGAAGAGACCTCCAACATGACCTCTAGTGAACAGGCTTCCATTCTTTAGCTTTAATTTGTAATATTTGATGGCTCGGCTTGTGGTTTCTTATGAACAATTTATTTTGTAATAGTTGTAGTTGAACACTTTATAATTCGTTTTGTAGTTTACGTAAACACTTTTTTCCACAATTTTAGTTTGTGGTAGTTTTCATTAATGAATTTTATTCTTATCATCTTCGCTTGGGCTGGCTATAGCTTCGTAACTTAGTAGAAAATTTTTGACAAGTCACTCGGTGACTTTCTTTTGGCATCAATTTGGTCAAATTGTTCCAGATTTTCAAATCTTGGGGGATGTCGGCCAGTGTAGGTCAGACACTGCATTGAACCTTTATTTTGCGAGGTTGAGACTGTGTGTTTCCTTAGTCGGGAAATTAATTATGCTCCGACTTTAAGTAATCGGTTTTATCAAGTTATTTATACGATGCGTTTTAGGCTCACCTCTTTTACCAACTTTTAAGTAGTTTTGATGAGGTCGGGTCACGATCTGGTTATATAACTTCTTACACTAATTTGGACCTCGTCGCTTCATCTTGCCGACTATATAGGTCGGGCAATGATTTTCGCGATTTTTCGAGCTTAAATTAATGGGTGTTAGTGGAACAATCAATGGAATAATGAACTATCATTAATGAGAAAATGATTTATATAAGTTATCTTGCTACTAAGAAATAACTCTTAGCCCTTGCTATGGTCCCTCATTAAAACCCCCTCCAGGAAAATCCTTCTCGAAAAAAATCATGAAATCAGAAAAAGGAGTACACCAGGGAGCAAGGTACACTTTCTTGCTATGGTCCCATTTCAAGTTGCATACGTGCCACGACCTTGGGAGTTCATTTCCTTGTAAGTTGGACATTTTAAAGTAGTCCTTTCCCAAGACTTCAATGATCTTGTAGGGCCTTTCCAGTTTGTAGCCAGCTTCTCTTCCCCGACCTTTGTGTTCCGATATCATTTTGAATTAGTGTGAGGTTGTTTTTGGTGAAGCTTCTTTTGATACCTTTCTTGTTGTATCTCATGGACACTATTTTCTTCAGTGCTTCCTCCTTTATCCGAGCTTGTTCTTGGACTTCTGGAAGGAGGTCTAACTTTTCCCTTTGAGCTCGAACATTTCCAACGTTGTCATCGAATCTAACTCTTGGAGACTCTTCATTAACCTCTATGGGAATCATGGCTTCTACACCATAAGCGAGTTGGAAGGGAGGTTCTCCAGTTGTTGTATAGGGGTTGTCTGTATGCCCACAAGACTTGAGGGAGATCCTCAGCCCATGCACCCTTCGCATCTTGTAGTGGGCACTTAAGTCCGGCTAGTATGACTTTATTTGCAGCTTCTGCTTGCCCATTGGCTTGGGGGTACTCTACCGACGTGAATTGGTGCTTAATTTTGAGGCTTACCACTAAAATTCTAAATGCTGAGTCGGTAAATTGAGTGTCATTGTCTGTGGTGATGGAGTGTAGAACTCCAAACTGGGTTACAATATTCTTATAGACAAATTTCTGACTTCTCTCGGCCGTGATGGTAGCTAGGGTTTCTGCCTCGATCCATTTAATAAAATAATCATTTCTGACTATTAAGTACTTTACTTGTCCGGCCGCCAAAGAAAATGGACCGAGGAGGTCTATTCTAAGCCCTATTTGGCTAAGGTGAAGTGATGTTGATGAGCTCTTCTGGAGGTGCCACATGGAAGTTAGCATGCTTTTGCAAGGCGAACATTTTTTAACGAAGTTGGCTGCCTCCTTTTGTAAGGTCGGCCAAAAGAAGCCAGCTCGGATCACTTTCTTAGCTAGTGACCATGCTCCTAGGTGATTTTCGCATATGCCGCTATGGACTTCCTTTAAGATTCCATTAGTCTTGGAGGTCGGGATGCACTTTAGTAACGGTGTAGATACTCCTCTTCTATAGAGAACGTTGTGTACCAAGGTGTAGTTATGTGCTTCCCGTATGAGCCTCCTTGCTTTCCTTTCTTCTTTAGGTACAATATTGAATTTGAGATATTCGATAATAGGAGTCATCCAATCCAAGTTTAGATTGGTGATAGTCAATGTGTTTGACTTGTCGACTTCTTTGACAACTGATGGTGTGTGGAGAGTTTCCTAGATCAAGCTTCTATTGTTGTCCCCTGACTTGGTATTGGCCAATTTAGAAAGGGTGTCAGCTCGGGTATTGGATTCCCGAATTATATGTCGAACCTCTGCTTCATGGAATTGAGTTAATTGTTCCAATGTTTCTTTCAAATACTTCTTCATGTTGGGATATCTAGTTTGGTAGGTCACATTCACTTAAGAAGTTATTACTTGAGAGTCACTGAATACTATTAACGTTGCTCACTACAAAAAACATGCTAATTTGCAGGAGTTTTTTTTGGATTTGCGGCGGTTTTGAACCCCCGCAAATTGTGTTACAGCGGTTTAGTAAACCGACAAGGTTAGGTGTTTTGCAATACAATTACGGAAATTTTTTCAAAACAAAAAAAATTATGGTGATTTTTGCCCTCCGCTATTTGTGGCAGTTTGATGAATATTGCGTTGGTTTCCAAAGGCATCCAACAGTACTGTTTTACGGCAGTTTTAGTTCAGGTTGTGGGGGTTTTGAATCCCTATGAATTACTTAGACTAAAAATTATTTTTTGTTTTGTGGGAGTTGTAAACCATCGCAATTTGAGATGTGCTGCACAAATACAATTGCCATAATATTTACGTTATACATATGTATACACTACAAAAAAATGTTGGTAAAAATGGCACTAATTTTATGGCAGGTTAAAAAAACTGCCATTATGTTTGTTAATTTTGGCAGCACTAACTTATACCATAATGCTCATGGTTTTTGTGGCGGCTTTAGTTGATTGTGGCGTTTGGAACCGCCATAAAATTTGTTTTCTTTTTTAATTTGAGTGATGTTGGATACGAGAGTGTGATTAGTATTGTTGCATATGAGAACGTGAGGATGATGTCAATGTCGAATCCTAATTTCTTGCCGTTGTTCATCTTCCACTGATTTGTCTTTCAACTCCTCGCTGTCGCTCATTCCCTTGTTGTAGCTCATCTCCTCGCAGTTGCAAGCAACGCCGTTGTCGTTGCCTTCATTGAGCCTCTACAATTTGGCTTCGATCTGAAGACTTGTCAGCATTCATCGGAGCTCCGATTTCTATGTTTCTTCAATTCACAGATTCTCTCTCTCCCTGACGTTTAGCTTCTTCTCCTCGGAGCTCCGAAAAAACCACCACACTCACTACCAGCACTAAGCGCCACTATGGAAGGCGGCGGAGCAACGTTATTGGATGTTTATCAAAGCGCGAAGAAGCTCCTCCTAAATACGCGCAACTGCATGGAACGCCTCAAGCACCTCGACTACTCCGCCTCCTCTGATCTCTCCCTCTCCCTCTCCAACGACATCTCTCAGATCCAATCCCTATGCGTCCAGATTGATCGATTATGGTGCTCCATCGCCGCCAAATCTCAACGCGATCTCTAGAAAAGGTTCGTTCCGAATCATCCTCCTCCTTCGCCATTTTTTAACCTAGTCTGAATAAGTTCTAATCGAAAATTCTGTTTCTGCAACACGTTTGTTATTAGGCCATAATGCCTTTGAAATAAACGAAGTATATGCAATCGATGAAATAAATGCATGCAGTTTGTGTACAAAGTTTGGAATCTAGTGTTTTTTTCTTTTCTTTTCTTTTGCCAGTGGTTGATGTTGAAGTGGTTGCGCTGTGAATTTTGGTGCAGAAAAGTGGAACAGATAGCTGAAGAGGCTGACTCTCTGAGACAGTCTTTAGATAAATATAACATAAAAAATCAGAAACAGATCACAGAAGCTAAAGAGAGAGCAAAGCTTCTGGGACTAGCAGTATGTACTTGAATTTTTATCATGCTCTGGTTTTGGTGATTCTATCTATTACTGTTTTTATGTTCTTGCTTGATTTTGATGCATGCATGATTGATTTGATTTTTATTAATTTGATGTGGCAGAATGGGGATTCCAGCCATGTTTTGAGGATCTTTGACGAGGAGGCACAAGCTATACAATCGGTTTGAAACTCAAGGCTTGAGCTGCAAAATTCTACTACACTTGGAAAAACCATCCTTTCATTAATACATGGGAAAAGGGAACGCTTGGAGGTATCTTCATTCTTCCCTTGCCTTCCTTTCATACATTTAATAAGAGGGAGAGCGAATGTGTAGTATCTATGTTTGTTCATGTTGTCTTAGTTAACTTATGAGATTTACTAGTGTATGTTCTACAAATTTACTAGTGAATTAATTTTTGTTAATTAGAGATGGAGCATGTGTGAATTAATCATATCTTAATTTACTAGTTAAGATTCTGATTCATCAAAACAATTTAGTGATGAAGAGCTGTCAAATAAACTCTTCTGGAAAATTTTTGCTAATGTTATTAATGCTAACATTATTCAAAAGCTAGGCCTCTCTGTTCTAGAGAAGTTAAAGTGGGATGGGTTGGAGTTTCTAAATAAAATTGGCTCACAGTCACAAAATATTGCAGAAAATATATATATTCAGTTTGGACTTGCATTACCAGGAAGTACGGATGATAAAGATCAAAGAAGTGATAAGGATAATACAAGGAATAATGATAAAACAAGTGATCAACCTGCCATTGCTGTAATTCAATCTTCACTTCCAGAGGTCAAAAAAGCAACAGAGAATTTAATTAGACAGACTTATTCAATTTTAGGTGGTTTAATGCTTCTGACTACAACAATTTCAAAAATGAAAAATAAAGCACGTTCTTTGGAAGAGAAAGAAATCAAAGAAGATTGCACCAAAGTAGGAGGTGATGACACACAATATTCTATTAGTCTGGAGTTTCTTCCCACAGAATGGATTACTGTTGGATGAAAAGAAAGCTGAAGAGATGAGAGCACTTTTTTCAACTGCAGAAAGTGCTGTGGAGGCTTGGGCAATGATGACCACTTCACTTGGTCATCCTAGTTACATTAAGTCTGAGTTTGAAAAATATGTTTCTTAGATAATGCATTCACAGACACGTAGGTCTTTTCTTATCTCTTCTACAATATGTATGCTACATTGCTACTCTAACAATTGCAGTGTATCACCCTAAATACCATTTATGCAGATATCTCATTCAATATACTTCTTTCAATTAGCTAATAATTGAAACCCTCAGGTTGCAATTTGGCGTGATTCCACAGGAGGAGGTTGGTGGTTGTGTTTAGGGGAACATAACAGGTAGTTCTTGCAATTGCTATTTGATATGAAATGTGGTTTCTGGTATGTCTAAAAGATGCTTATATTTGATTTTTCAGTCTCAATGGAAGGACTTAAGAACTGATCTAATGCGTGACCAACTACCATGTTTATTTATCTCATTTTGGATGCTATATATGAACTGTAATTTGTAGTTTCTTTTTTGGCTTTGTAGTTTATTTTTTAGCTTTCTTTTTTGTAGTTTCTTTTTTTGCTTTCTTGAATCTATCCGGAGAATCTAAGGGCCTTAGCAGAATATTCTGAATTTTTACAGCAACATGATAGCTTATCTTTTGGAGAAGGTAATTAAATTTTTTGCCCTGCCTCTTCTTTAAGCAAACAAAACAAAATATGTACTGCCTTGCCTCTTCTCACATTGCTATTTATTATTTATTTATACTTCCACTTTGCACATTGCTAGATGACAATACCAAGCAGAAGCATTCAACAAAAGCAACAATATGTCTGCACCTCTTTCTCCCCCGGCAGGTTTGAATTTAAACCAGCCATTACCTTATGTTAGAAATATATAGAACTATTCATAATTTCTACTTATGAGTTTAAATTATAAAAGAAGATGATTTATGAAATCTTCACTTATATTATTATGATTGTTTATGTTTCAGTCTCAGAAAAGACTAACCGGGTGGGTTCGTTGAAAAAGAAACTGAGAAATTCTTTCAAGAGGAAGGGGAGGTGAAGTAGTAGCAAGGTTATGTCCCTTGAAATAGAGGATTTTCGTGATGTTGGTGAGGCCAAAATTGTTGATGAGTTTCGCCAAGCTCTCATTTTGAATGAGCTTCTCCCTTCCAAGCACGATGACTATCACATGTTGCTCAGGTTCATTCTTAGTAATGCATGCTACAAAGCTTCATAATAATGGAGGCATACAAAATTGAAAAAATAATTGTTAACGTGAAAGAATATTAAAAGACCATTAGAATTTATTATTCTTAGTCATCAATTAAAAATCAATTGGTAACTCCTCAATACACACTTTTTAAGAACTTCTTGCCAATATTAGTTAATATCAATAAGTATTTTCTAAAATGATTAAAAATTGATTTCATGTTGTTCTACAGAATACTTATTAATTTTTGTTTTTGACGCATGTTGCAGGGGCTTAAGAACTTCAGCAAACATGCCAGAGAGCTCATCACTGCCCTTCAGAAGATTGATGGCAACAACTATTCTGAAGTAAGTCCTTCCCCTGCTTTTGTTATAGTAAATATGGATTATAAAAGAGTTTATTTCTCGATTAAATATTTAATTATGTCGAAGTAGAGATTTTAATTTTAATATCATTAAATTGGGTCCTTCATTACAGACCTTGAGCCAAATGTACATCATCAATGCTGGTTCTGGATTCAGAATGTTGTGGAGCACTGTCAAATCCTTCCTTGACCCAAAGACCCCATCAAAGATCCATGTGAGAACAAAGATTGTATGCTAATTAATCCTCTTTAATTTTCTCAAGGAAAGTAGGATTTAAACTGAAATTACTTCTACATTTACAGGTACTTGGCAACAAGTATCAAAGCAAATTACTAGAAGTGATTGATGCTAGGTGAGCCATATAACTCATTATTACTTTTAATTCCATTTTAGTTTTTACACTCCACATTGTTCTTATCCATTACTTTTGCATTGATAGTGAGTTGCTAGAGTTTTTTGGAGGTACTTGTACCTGTTCTGATCATGGAGGCTGCATGCATTCTGATAAGGGTCCATGGAAGGATCCATATATAATGATGGTAGCTTCGACCAAACCATTGTTAATTGGTTTATTTGGTTTGCATTTTCATTTTTAGCGTTTTCTCTTTATAAGATTTTGTGAATAGAAAAACAAAAAATATGATGTAAATTCAAAAATCTAAAATTTATTATTTTTATTAATTTTTGTATTTATAAATATTTAAAAAAATAAAAATAAAAAATAAAAACTCAAACTAAATACATTTATTGAAAATTTAAGTTTTTGTTCATTTTTTAATCTATATATTTATTATTATAAAATTATTTTTTTAAAAAATTTAATCTATTAATTTACGGCATATTATAAGTTTTTATATATAGTATTTACTATCTAATTTGTATGCAGATTTACCGATGGTTCAGAATGGGTTCCACAAAATTTCAAACCATAAAATTGAGACAATTCCAGAGAGCAAAAATGAGGTATGATAGCTTTTTCTATTTTTCAAGTATCTTTCTGCATCTGTTCTATTTTTGAAATCGTTTCTTTGTTGTCTTTATTTTCATTTTGTTATTACTGAATTACAAAAGTAACGTAACCGATTGGCTTGTTTATGTCCTTTTTCTTTTATTCTGTGATGGGACAGATTTGACAAGATCATCAATAAAGAAATTTCTTCTACTATGGTTTATGTCTTTCAAACTCAAAAGGAGGTTTTTCTTTACTTAACACCCTGTATCTTACTGCATGTATGCTGTATTTCCATGCTGGAAATAGTATTATAACTTGTGTGCAAGCATTCATTGAGGAACTTTTGTTTTTAATTTCTTGGAACCATTAAGTTTAGTGAATGAAAACATCTTAGACACCTAAGCTTTCATTTACGTGATAAATATGAAACCAAATTCAGTACTTTTGATTCTTGTCATTTTTAGACATCATAGATATCATGGCCTTTTTTTGTTGTTCTGTTCCATCCAGTTACTGCCTAATTGTGATTAGTACTTTTAATTTAGTCTTGTCATTAGGGACATCTCGTGTCAATAGCATTAATTACCATTTCCAATAATCTTGACGTTTGGTTCTTTTTTTGTTAAACAGGAAATGTCATGAATTGCGACCTATTTCGACGTTTGATATCTGCATATATAAAACTTTGATGATTGAATAATTTCATATTAATAGTTTCAGATTCAGTTTTCTATCCTTTTTTATTGTGCTCATAATTATATTTTTGTTGTAGGGATTGGATCAAGAGAGTGAAATTCCATCACCAAAAGAGTTAAGAAGTAGATCTTTTGGAGCTAGCACCCAAGAAGCATGATCTTGCATGATAAAGATTTTATGTATATATATATATTGTAAGACGAATTATTGAAAAATGTTATCTTTGATACTTTGTTTTTGGATTATGACTCTTGATTTTCGAAGACCATGTATGAATTGAAAATCTTGTTATAATGTTTGATTTAAGGCTATACCTTTTGATTATTAATAGATTTTAAAGTTTGAGTTCAAAAAATGTCACTTCAAGTAGGTAATTTCAATCTCATTTTAAAAAGTATAAAATTGCCATCAAACTTAGGTAAAAACAACGGTTAAAAATCGCCATTTTAAACAAAAATGGTGCCATTATATCCTGGTAAAAACGGCGGTTAGAAACCACCCTTTTAAATGAAAAGGATGCCATTAAACCTAGGTAAAAATGGCGGTTAAAAATCGCCATTTTAAACTAGAAGGATGCCTTAAACCCTGGTAAAAATGGCAGTTATAGACCGCCATTTTAAACAACAAGACCGCTATTTTATTTGGTTAAACCGCCATTTTAACCATAAAAAAACCGTCGAATTATCCATTGGTTATTACGGTGGTTTTCAGAAAACCGCCGTAATAACCAGAATGGCGCCCAGAATACCGGCGTTTCTTGGAGGCGCCGTTTTTGGTAATAATGGCAGTTGTAACCGCTGTAATTTTCATAAAAAACTGCCATTTTAACCCTTTTTTGTAGTGATAGTTTTTTTTTTATTTTATAAAATATTAATTAGAAGGCAAAATTTAATATTAGTAAAATTATTTAAAATATAAATCTAATTCATAAGCCATTAAAATAAATAATAACTTCTTTATATTATAATAAAATGCATAATATTTTAATTACCACTATCTTTATATATCTAATCCTAAAAATTAAACAAGTTAAAATTCAATAAATTCACAACTACCACTAATGAGTTCACTACTTGAATAAGTTTGTTTAATAAAAAAATACAACATAATACTCTAAAAAGTATGAAAGAATTAACAACTAATCAATCTTTAAAGCAACACTAAACAATATCTTCACGATTTTCATTGCTTCCGCCTGATGATGTTCTTGCTGTTGTTGGTGTAATAGGTTCATTCTCAACATCATTAGTCTAAAATAAATTAAAAACAAAAAATATTAACATAAAAGTTGCCAACATCTATAGCACTATAAAAATAATTCAAAGGAAAAAAATAAAAAAAAAGACATTAACTTTTTCAAGTGTCAAAAACTTGAACAATGAATTGAAAAGAATGGAGGTGTGAGGTTAGAATATACGAGACTAACAATGCTAAAATAGTAGCTCAATATAACAGTTATCATTTATCATAATTTTCAAAATGATTAGTGCAACATAAATTCGAGAAGAGAAAGCAATTTACCTGAGCTGTGTGGTCAAAGATACTGGTAAATTTAACAAGAATTCTTCCTTCTTTAGAAAGGAAATAAGTCTTTAGTGCAGTCAATGTTCCATCAAATTTAGACTTCAAACGTTTAAAATCAGCTTGGGAGTAATTGGTAGAAGACATTGAAGTTGAAGAATTGGCTACTGGCTAGGACGATTGGCATTTCTGAAAGTATTAGTAGGTGTTGTTCTAATATCCATACATCACACCTTACTAGAATGCTCTTTCCCAAACACTTTGCCAATAGTATCATTTGTGGATGGTCCAGATCATCTTTCTCATTTTGAGACATAACTAGTTCAATTTGTTTCTACAATTGAGATTTAAACAACGAAAAACTAACAAAGTAACATTAAGTTTGTCGAAATCTTAGGTTACACTTTATACAAAAATATACCAATAAGTTTAAGTTACTGCTATATCCCTTACTTCATCAATTACAAATGACCCATCTTTCTTCTTATCAATTTCTATGTACATTTTTTCACGGCTAATTTTTTGTCCAGTTGCTAAAAACTATGTAAAATAATATCAAATAAAGTTAAGAAGCATATCATAATTTAGTGAAAACAAAAAACTTGAATTATGCTTCATACTATTTTATGTCTTTTTTTTAAGAAGGGTTTTAAGCCACCAGTAGAAAAATTGTTTGCTTGCTGCGAACTTCTTTGTTTCTCCTACACATCTCCTATGAAAAAAAAATATTAGAAAAATGATTATGTATTAATATTAATTTTAAAAAGTTTATCATGTTATCATTGTAGAAGGTAGAAAACGATACTGAACAAAGGATGCTCATTGATCTCTGTATATACCAACTGGGATATTATCAATATTGCTTGTCTACTCATGCATAGATCATAGAATTCATCCCACAACTTAATTCTATGTTGTGACCTCTGTTTTGCAAGACTCAATTTGCAATATCGCTTTGCAATTCCTTCAAAAATTTTGAAATAAAATTTTGGCTTTAAAAAAGAATCATACATAAATAACAAAATGTCACTAAGAATGTATAATTTTAATAGCAATTTGATAAAAGTAAATATTTCAAGTGCATACCTTCAGCAAGTTGTTAAAATACTCCTCAAATTTAGATCGAAGTACACCTAAAGGTCCTGACCACTTTGAGAAGTTGATTGAAAATAACTTACAATCAATTGCCAATATTCTTAAATATCCAGCAAGCAAATCTTGTGCTTCTCCAATAGCTTATTGATCTTTAAAGTTTACAACAACTTGTTTATTTTTAGATAAGTTCTCCATTTCTTTGACTTTTAGCCTTCTAGTAAAGGATAAATCTTTGCTGGGACATGTATAAAAAATATGACCGAAGAGTATCAATAATTTCTCATATAAATACAAGATATTGTTGTTACAAAAAGAGAAGGAAAGTTGTCACAACTACATACTTACTCTGCTGCAAATCCTAAAGTAGAAATAAGGGATGGAAATTAATTCACAAATCCACACATGATGTTGTGGGTTAGAAATTATTTTTGTTATGGGAAAGAAGTTGGTGTTTTGGGAGGATATTGGAGGGTGGGGTGATTTATCAGGCGGTGAAACAGCGGTCAACATGCAGGGGCGTGGTGACGCGGTGAGCATGCAGGTTTTGGCACCACGCAGGGGCGTGGTGGAGCTGGCGTCGCGGAGTCCCGATGTTCCTGCACCACGGGGGGTGCTGCAGCTGCTGCCATGTAGGGGACAGGTCTCACCCTGGTAAACAGCAAGCGTGGCCTTTTCGTTACTCTATATAAAGAGCCTCCTCCTCCAACTGCAATATAGAAAGAAAATGTGTTAGTGAGAGGGCAGAAAAGCGTTAGGGGAAGGGGGGTTGCGAACTCATATCAGAGGGGAAGGGTGTTGCTGCTCCACAAGGAGAAAGGGTGGGAAAATAGGTAGTAAAAAAAATATTATTTGTATTTATTTTAAAGAATGGTTCATAATTATAATGCTCCGGAGGAACATATTAAAAATTATTAGGATCATCTAATTTATGTAAGTTGGTAATTATATTTTTATTGTGTATTTTAATTTCTGTTATTTTTTGTTATTTAATATGTTAAAATATAATTTTTTTGTTAATTTTGAATTAATTTTCTGTTATAAAAATACTAAAATAAAATATATATTATACTATACTATACGACATACTAAAATTTTTTTAAAAAAATATATTTCTCTACGATAAAAATATAAAAATAATACTATAGTAAAATAAAAAATATATATTCTGTAAATAAATATGTATGTTGAACATATTCAAAAGTTTAATATATAAATGTTAAAGTAATAAATAAATATTAGAAAAATATATATACATTGTTATTAATAATATTAGAGAAATATATGTTGATGCACAAAAAAAATTATTTTAACTATGGTAATGCACTGCACGTTAATGATTCTAACAAATAAAGTATTAAAATAAATAAATATGTAAATAATATTATTAGTTGATGTGATCACATACATTTTATAAATAGATATGCTAATATTTGTTTATTAATAAATGAATATTTATAACTAATATAACAAATATATTTTTGTTGATGCAGCCTAACAGCGTAAACTGGATCCGCCACAGAGTTGGAACCCGATGGTCGAAAACTACTTACGCGCCATGGGATTCTACCACGTATCTAGGATTGGGATGATAAGAGGATTTCACCCGTTGTTAGCTGCTCTGGTTGAAAGGTGGAGGCCGGAGACTCACACTTTTGTGTTGCCGGTGGGTGAGGTTACAGTGACATTGGAAGATGTCGCACATATATTTGGCTTACCAATTGATGGAGAGCCTGTGAATGGATGGACTGACAGTAGTAGTGATTTCGTTCAGAGTCAAAGCATGGCAATATTCGGAGGTGAACCAGTACTCAGCCGTAATTCGAAATCCTATATAAAGCTTGGTTGGGTTCAACGTATCAGAGATGAGGAGCCGTTGGACACTGAAGAGTCCATAAGGAGATACGTGAGATGTCAAATTTTCTGTATGTTAGGGTCGACCCTATTCACAGATAAGTCGACCGCATACGCCCATGCGAAGTATCTATCGTTGCTTTGCGATTTCGAGCGGATCCATACTTATAGTTGGGGTTCAGCATGTCTCACACATCTTTACAGAGCACTATGCCATGCATCACAATATGACACGAAGGAGATGGATGGCCCTCTTAATCTATTGTTTGTTTGGGCATGGGAGCGAATGCCGTGTATTGCGCCCGTACCGAGACATATCCTTCCATCTGCTGAGATACCAGTTGCCATGAGGTAAATATTTATGGTTCTTGTCGGAGATTATATTCATTATGCATGTTTCAATTACAGTTGCTTACGTAAATTTTTTCACTGTATCATGTTTCAGGTGGAGTCATTCGGAACGGAGCACAGCGTGGGTAGAGAAGACCGTTGTGACATTTAGGCATGATATAGACTACATGCAGGAGGTAAATATTTATGGTTCTAATGAATCCTAGTTCCAGACATTAATGTTAGAGTTATGACATTCGAATTATCTGTGGCAGTTTGAGTGGCGGCCGTACGAAGGAATGATCATACCCGGCAAGTTACATGAACATCTTGATGTGTGTGATATCGTTGCTCCGTTGTTGTCGCTCGAGTGTATCGAATGGCACCCTACGAACCGAGTGATGCGTCAGTTTGGGTTCGCACACCCCCCCCTGCGAATACCAAGGGACATTCCACTGGACCAGCATTGCATGGTTCTTCGCAGAGTGCAGCTTTATGACTGGACAGTTTTGCATGGGAAATGGACAGCGAAAGTGGGGCAACAAGCGAAACACTCGACTGCGGGATCTGCACCCCCTTCCGACCTGGGACTTCATACCGACCTCGGAGTATCGGGATTGGTACGTGCGCTCATTCGGACATATGCTGAGATTGTCGGCGTATGTTCCTCAGCCACCTGCACCTCAGCCACCTACACCTCAGGTCCCACTCAGCATGCAGTGTTTGAGCCGGTTCCTTATTATGTACCACAGCCAGAAGACCAGAGTGCATCCAGCCACCACTCTCATCACTCTCAGCACAGCCACCATTCCCAGAACTCTCAGCATAGCCACCATTCCCAACACTCTCAGCACAGGCACCAGGGCCAGTCCAGCCAGGTGCGTCAGCCGATACTGACGATTCCAGTCGGTCATGATTGGTTTGACTTCTCCATCGGCGGTCACGGAGATCAGTAACTACAGAATTGGGCCAATGCTAGTTTGGGTGGTTGGTCAGATTTTAGTGCTATGCATTCACTGTCAGCCTCAGCTAATCCACGTGGGGACATCAGTCGGTATGAGCCATGGTTTGCGGCGTCCTGCTTCCGACCACACGTCAGAGGGTGCATCGTGTGATAGTGGATTCCTTCGGCGGACATACACACTTGTTGACGAGTACAACCCCGGTGCATCTGCTCCATCAGAGGCAGGTGGGTCGGCCCCTCCGGCAGTGGCGGGTAGGTCGGCACCTCCGGCAGAGGCAGGTGGGTCGGCCGCTGCAAGTATGGATGACTCAGTTCCAGGTCACCCATATGACCTACGGATGGAGCGAAATCCACCTGATAGGTATACTCCGTCGCGGCCAGGTCAGGGCATGATGGGTAAGGCACTGAGCTGGATGGGTCGTAGGAAGTGAGCATCGGGTTGGGGTTTTTAGATTTCATCCTAGGGTTTAATGTAATTCGTATTTAATGTTCTGTATGTTGGCCGATGTTATTCGTAGTTAAAAATTTGTATATTTGCTTCAGTAAGGCAGTAAATGTTAACATTATCATGGTCTTAAACATCAATGGATAATCTCAAATTTAAAAATACAAACACGACTAAGACGAAAAAGAAAATCTATTATAAAAATGCAAATTCAAAAATACAAATACAATGAAAATAAAAGTCATTCCCCCCCACCACTCGGTCCAGCACGCTGAGGACATCGACTCCGATTATGTCCCTGAGCACCACAGAGACGGTATATCCGAGGACCATGCATGTCGCGTGAGTCTATTTCATTCAAGTATCCGGTCAATTTTGGGCGACCTTTCGACGTTCGCCTCAAGGCGGGATTAGCGACCAATGTGGGTCCCTCATACGCAGGCCATGTCTCGGCATCACCTAACGGCGAGAACTCGAATCTATATACCTTATGGACCTCTGTCATCTTGTACACGTCATGCACATACACCTGCCAATCGATTTGCTGGTTAGCACAGCAAGCAATAACATGGCGACATGGTATTCGTTCCACCTGAAAGTGCCCACAGTCACACGTACGTCGTGCAAGATCAACGACTAACACCTTTTCGCTAGTCATTTCGCGCACCTCAAATACTTCATTCCGTCTGTCAAAACAGTGCACAACTATATTCCCAGCCTATTGCATACTTGCCTCTATCCGCTGTTGTGCGAATACAGAATAAGTAAATCCAGCACGTTTGCGTTCGTGAGTCTCAGCATTCTTCCGCGTAAAAAGTTCATTTAACCGATAATATGTTGCTCGGACTAGTGCCAACACAGGTAGATTACTGGCACCCTTCAACACTGAGTTAATGCACTCGACAAGGTTCGTCGTCATATGGCCCTATCGATGTCCCTCGTCGAATGCCAATACCCAATGTCTAAGTCCAATGGCATCGCACCACCTGGCATATGCGTCGCCTCGCTCTTCCAACCTCTTATAGTTGATGTTATACTTCTCCACCGTTCTTGAATACCCAATGTTGACCACAAGCTTTTGCAAGTGAGCGACTTTGAATGCTCGTAGGAAGTTGCTGCCGATGTGCCTTATACAAAACATCCACCATGCTTTTGGAGGTTGCCAGTCACCTCTGGAACGATTTACTGCTGCCCGAATTGACTCATGCCGGTCCGAGATCATACCCACACCATCTTTTCTGACAACATGCATTCGCAGATTCCTGAGAAAGAAGTACCACGCATCAGCTGTCTCCCCTTCCACCAAGGCAAAAGCGATAGGCACAATGTTCTGGTTCACATCCTGTGCAACAGCGACCAGAAGTGTACCTTTGTACTTTTCATATAAGTGTGTTCCGTCAACCGAAACTAGGGGCTTGCAATGCCTAAATGCCCTAACGCATGGATTGAAACTCCAAAATACGCGATGAAGTATTTTTACCCCTTGCGCCTCTTCATTCCCATTGTACAGTGGGCGTGTTTCTATCTGGACAACTGACCCAGGCATCTTCTGAACCATAACCAAGAGCCACCACAGCAAGGCTTGAAAACTCTCCTCCCAATCACCGAAAACTTTTGCTATGGACTTCTGCTTTGCCAACCAAGCCTTTCGGTAACTGATGGTATAGTTGAACCTTGACTGAAATTCGGCTATTATAGATTTCACCTTGATGGACGGGTCAGTCTCAACCAATGGCCTTATAGCCTCAGCAACTGTATCCGAGTCCAACTTGGAATGATCCTGTGAAATCACTCCCATTGTGCACGTGTGCCTATCGTTGTATCTGCGTATCTCCCAACAATATTTTTTCTGTATCAAGCTGGCTCGAATAAGCCAGTCGCACCCACACCCATACATCTTGCATTTTGCATAGAACGTCTGTGGCTCAGACTCATACACGTCGTAGTCAACTCCTCTAGCGATAGTGTAACTTCTAATTGCTGCCACGACCGACTTTCTAGAATTGTATTCCATTCCAATCCAGAACTCTCCGTCCTCGGGATCAGCAACACCTACAGAAAATGCCCATCATCGTTTATTAATCAATCCAAAGTATAGATTAAAGAAAACATATTATTCGGTCATCATGTACCTATGTTTGAATATTCCGGAAACTCCGGTGCATGCATGGCGTCGAGATCCAATTCACGCATAAAAGGTGGCACGTTCATCGGTTGACTGATCGAGGGGTGAACCACTACATTATCCACTGCTGTCTCAACTCCCACATCACCATCCTCGTCTTCGTCGCCGGCTTCATAAGTGGCTTCGAAGTCCTCTTCGCTGTCACTATTCATTCCCTCGTACACTGCAGCTCTATCATCCTCCACCTCTAAATCATTTTGAATCCATTTTGCCTCTACGGTTTCAAACTCAACATACAGCTTAATCTGTGGCTGTCGCATCTGAGTCTGCCGGTAAATTTGGAACATATTATGCATAGTCACTTCGTCAGTGATTGGCATGGTATCAAACTGTATTAGACCACCAAAAACTACAACCGGATTCTGGTACAGAATTCTGCTCACTCTCATTAACGTACCGTTCTCCACGCTTTGACAGAGACCGTTCTGAAGTTCCATAAACGTCATGGTGCATGGAACCACAAACGAAAACGAATTCTGGCACACAAACCTCACTCCCTCATGAGTATTACGTATTATCTCACCATCGCGATACACTAGCAAGTTTGCGGTACCCTCCATTACACCAGAAACACACTCAGAACACTCACACACTTCCTCAGAATGAAAATGGACCCGAGCACTGCCTTATATAGAGAGTAGCATTCACCATGCCCCCCACGTTTTGATTGCCTCAGGCCAATCACATCCTGCCACGTGTCAGGATGCCCCTACGTGCTGACTCAGCACGCCCCACGTGATGTCCCAATGTACCAATTAAGCTCCGCCACGTTATCATCACGCCCCCACGTGCTACATCAGCACGCCCTTACGTGATGCCTACGTCATCATCACGCCCCCACATGATGCCTACGTGGCCCATTCAGACTCCGCCACATCATCATCATTCCCCCACGTGATAGGCCAGCACGCCCCCACGTGATGCCACCGTGTCCCACTCAAGCTGCGCCACGTCATCTCGCCTCCCACTTGTGGCAGTCAACATGCCCCTGCGTGTTGACCATGCATCCACCATTGGGTAAAACACAATACTCCCTCATTTCTGGCCAAAACACCACTTTCCTTTCCATATTAAAATTCTTGAGCCGTTGTGGGTCGCAAAGAAGCTGTGATTTTTGACATTCATACAGAACATTTTCATTACAAGAGATAAAGCAAACTAGCCATATGGTGAATCACTACTATCATGGTAGCAACAAAGATAATCATAGCCTTTCTGTGTAATTTTTTTCTTTCTTTTTATTTTTTATTTTTATTTTTATTATTTTTTTGTGACCGCAGGGGAAGGGTGACAACTGTGCATGTACACAATGGCTCATGGCACACAATGAATTTTCTTAACCTTAAGTCAAAAAATTATGGCATTCTACAAGCATACATCACATGAGGTTCAGTGTAAAGTTTTGCAGACTTCCTAATTAATTAGACTTCTAATGTTAGAGCCACATGTCAAGTGCCGCAACTCCCACTGGAGTGAGTATAAATTATAACAAGACAAAAAATTAGAAATGTTTTCCAAAAGTTTATCACTTAGCATCACAAGCATGCAACATATGAGGTTCTGTGTCAAAGTTTTTCAGACTTAATAATTAATTAAACTTCTAATGTTATAGCTACATGTCAGGTGCTGAAAATTAGAAATATCTTCTAAAGGTTTAGCACTTAGAATCAAGAGTACCAAATCAATTGCTAAATAAAACCATATCGAAACTAAGAAAATAAGTGGCAAGACAAATTACTGGAGCCACATGGTATTATAAATTATTGATTTGTCAGTGCCAAATTGTCAATAGTAGACACAAATATTCACATTATTCCTATGCATCCTGATGATTGTAGAACAATATCAGCTTTGCAAGTAAACACAAAAAGTATCCCTCACAGCAGTAAGCTATTAAAATTACACATTTTAAAATGATATCAATCAATGGGACCGAAAAAGGTTATTTAAGTTCAAGTCCATCATTAGAATTTAGAAAAAAGCGGAAGTCCAAGAGTAAATAAAATTCTAACTTTATGAAAAATTCAAGCTTGGGGGAATTGTGAACAGGGGACAGGCAATATAAAGCCAACTTTATATGTTATGCTAATGTGAGCAGGGCAAACATTGAAATTTGATCAATACAGAGCAGATTTTTCCTTTAAATAAAGAAGCACAATTTTCGAAAACTAGTTTATTGGTCCTTAATTACTTAGTATTTTTTTACCCATAATTATTAAAACCGGATCGAACCGAGCGGAAGGCAAAGCTACAATGCATATGGGTTTTACAAGTCCACCATACTCTCTATACATTCTAGCGTTGCCAAGTGTCAAAACTTTGTGGTTTTTGAAAAATTTTCCAAAATAGTTGCCATGGGTTCGAATTTTGTACTCCAGGGTTGCAAGAAAGGCATCATACCACCAAACTACATTGCTTCTTACTAACAAATATCCAAATTATTAAACATATAGCAATTTTTTATTTTACTTATATTCAATTAATTTTAATTTCAAAGTCACTCATTTTTAAATCACTTATATTTTATTTAACTATAAATTTTATTAAATATATATATATATATATATATATATATATATTAAAAAGATAAACAAAAAAATTATTAATCATAAATTATTTTTTCTTTTCATGATTATATGATATCTATTAATATTATTTTTTCAATAAATACTTGTAGTATATAATAATAGGTAAAGACTCACATGTAGTTGTCTTCATATGAAGTTGATAGTTGAAAATCGTTAGATAATATTTAGTTAAACTTGTCAAATCATCTAACTGTTTTTAAATATCAACTTCACATGAAAATTAACTGTATGTAAATTTTTACTTATAATAATATAATAATACAATAAATATAAATTAATTAATAAATTATTAAAATTTAAAATGATCATTATTTTTATAAAAACAAAATAAAAGTACTTATAATAAAAAAATAATTAAATTTTACATAATTATTTAATTATACCGGGTTAACCAGTTCGACCAATGACCCACCAGTTGAACCAGTAATCTAGTGACCCAATAATCTCACCGGTTTAATCACCGATTCGGTTCTGACAACTATGTTTTTACCCCGTAAACAAGCACATTTAGTACTCTAATTACACAATTGAATACCGAAAAATAAGCCAGAAAAATATTTTTAAATAGTATATAATAGTAATGTTCTTTTATTATAGAGGCCTATTAAAAATTTGATACCTTTCTGTTTTAAATTTCATGTCATCAAAATCAGAAACTGAAAAAATATTAGAAAAATTAAACACAATTGACCAATTTATCTCAAGAAAAGATTCATTTTTAAATATCTTAAACACGTGTATTTCTACAAACTATGCTATATATAATTTAAACTTATATGAATGAAAAGAATCAGTCTTATACATGTTAACATAGTGTATATTTAGATATCAATGCATCAATTTTTTACTTTCATACAAGAGATTACACAAAAAGTATAACATATGAAGATTGAAATATAAAAATCTGCATGTATTTAGAGAGTACTTATTTAGCCACTTATTATGAGAGAACAAATTTATTGTGCACTGTACCTGTTGTCTCCATTATATAATATTCAGAAGATTGACGTCCACCAAAGCGCCTAGTATGTTATTGGGATCCTTGATTAATCATGTTATATTTCACACAAAATTAGGCCAAAAATAAAAAAGCAAGTCAAATAGTAAACCATGACCTTGAAATTAACAAATATATAAATAAGCTTAAACCTTAAATTTCACATTATATTTGAGCTATATCATCGATTAAGCGATTTGTTGCCAATTGCATGTACTCATCACTGTTGCCAAAAAATTGATCAAGAGCTTGCTCTTGATGTAGCTCGTCCCATCTGCAACCTCTTCAATTTCATCTCCTATTTTATTACAAATCTCTTGATTTTAAATGAACAACAATACTTCATTCTTTGTTAATGACATCATCTACATAGTACACCATTGATGCTTGTGATGCTAGAATATAAGGCTCATCTTCTTCATGTTCACAGGTATGAATTGGTCTATCAAAGTTATTCCATTGATCTTCTTTATATCCTCTATGTCGAGTAGAATCAACCTATTTACATTTGAAGAGAACAACAGTAAATCACCCATAATAGCTAAGCTCAATTATATCCTCCAACTTCCCATAATAGGGTACATCATTGTCTTAAATTTCTATCAACTCGACTTGCAACACATGGTGTGTCAGAGGTTAAAAATACTCCACTATTCTGTATCCTTAATCCTTCACGATCGATCAAAAGTTCAAAATATGAAACCATTAATTTTATAAGCACTATATCTCGTTGCGTTTGATAAGGGGCCTCGTGCTAAAAACTTTATGTCAATAGACAACTGTTCTATTGTATCCGGTTTCATTATCTGAAATTGGGATAAGTTATGAGGTTTAAAAAATTGATTTCTTAACACCCTTCTCATTTCATAGACTTTAATACTTAACCAACTTACTCATTTTTCAAACCACGTAACAAAATCTTTAAATACTTTCTTCTCTATGTCTGTGGGGTTTGATCTCCTTCCCTTTGAGCTTCTTTTTATGTATTCTCTAAATTCACTACATGAGGAATTAAATTGGATTTATAGTATGTCAGAAACTAATATAAGTTATAAATACTGCAAATAACCTCTATCTTTACTCACTTCACATAATTCTTGATGGCTTGACAATTTAGTAGCACATATCTATGGACTTGTAGCTTTTACTTTTCACTTAAAGTAAAAATTGTACCAGAACACCCTGCTTTATCCACCATTGGAAAGAGATAAGATTTTGAGCATTCCCTGTCAAGTGGGTCATCACATACACGTCTGGGTCTATTAAACCTTGTCTCTATATCCTCAAATAGCGAGAACAAAAGGTTAGATATTCCTCAGCTAAATATCCTTTCGGCTATAGACGCTTCTGCTTGTGCTCTATTCCGTACAAGGGATTTTAGATGGCCTAACTCCCTAAAATAATATAACAAAATCAAATGAAAATCACATGAGAAAAGATGTCATTCTAATGATCTTTACTTCATCATATAAAATATTTTACCTCTCAATTGGATACATATATGATAATGCACTGGACCTCCAAGCTTTGCTTCCTCTACTAGATAGATTGTCAAGTGAACCATGACAGTAAAGAATATTAGAGGGAATAACATTTTCAAAAGGAAAGGGACAATCACTATGCGTTCTTGGAGCTTGTCAAGTTTAGAAATACTTAAGATTTTCCCACAAAGGATCTTAAAGAATAAGCCAAACTTAACCAATACCACAGTAACATGATCTAGCAGCAAATGACGAACTGCTATTGGTAACAATTCCTCCATAAGAATATGGCAATCATGACTTTTCATGCCAAAAAAATTTTTCTGTCCCTCATCAACACATCTCAAAATGTTACTTGAGTAACCATCTAGTAGCACAACATTCTTCAACGCAGAAAGAAATAGCTTCTTGGTATCACGTGTTAATGAAAACAAAGATAAATGATATGATCCATTGTCACTTGGCCAAAGATCACGCCTTATGCACATTTCTTTCAAATCTTTCCGTGCCTTGAGATTATCCTTTGATTTTGCTTTATCATTAAGCAAAGTATACAAGATATTGTTACACACATTCTTCTCAATATGCATAAAGTCTAGATTATGACGCAACAAATTAGTTTCCCTGTATGGAAGATCAAAGAAAATACTTCGCTTGTTCCACTGCTTAACTTCTCGTCGAGGTCTTTTTCCACCACTGTGAGACTCTGCTCTTTGCTGATCTCTTGTTTTAACATCCTTTTGTTGTTCAAGAATGTCAAATCCTGATAACTTCTTAGGTGGACCACGCTCCTTTGTGCTTCTATCAAAACAAACATGATTTAATTTAAATCTATGATTTCTTCCGAAAAAAGGTTGATGACGCATGAAGCACCATTTAGAACTATGACGGAGACAACAAGGAAAAAAATCGAAGTTACAAGTGGGACAAGCCAAACCAGTGTGTGTATTCCAACAAGATAGCATACCTAACCCAAAAAAAATCACTTATTGTCTACATAAGAGCTGCATGCATTCTAAATGTGTTTCCAGATGATAAGTCAAAGGTCTCCACACCATCATTCCACAAATCTTTCAATTCATCTATAAGGGCTGCAAGTACACATCTATCTTATTTTCAGAGGACTTCTTTCCTGGAATAACCATTGATAAGATGAAAGAAGTGTGATGCATACATATCCAAGGCAGAAGATTGTATCGAATCAAGAACACAAGGCAAACGCTATTAGTAGAACTCAAGTCTCCGAAGGGATTAAAACCATCAATTGCAAGACCTAAGTGAACATTTCATGGCTCTTCGACAAATAGAGTGTGTGTCGCATTAAAATTCTTCCATGCTTCATTGTTCCTTGGATGTCTCAGTAATCCATCTCTTGCAGGTACAGAATTATGTCATTGCATGTGCTCAGCCGTCATGCTACACATATATAATCTTTGCAACCTTGGCTTCGGTGGAAAGTATCGTAAAAATTTTGCAGCTTGCTTCTTCTTCTTCTTTTTCTTAAGGATCTACCTAGATATACCGCAATACTTGCATGTATCTTGTAAGTTATCTGGATTGTCATCCAGATATATATGGGCAAGCATCTATCTTAATATAGTCCAGGCCAAGTTTGCAAATTACTTGCTTGGTGTTATAGAAACTAGAAGGCAACTATATTCGATCAAATGTATCTCTCAACAAATTTAATATCATAGTCATGGCCTTATCACTTACTCTACACAAGACCTTTATGTGATACAATTTGATTATAAATTCCAACTTTGTGTATTTACTACCCTCGTACAACTTTTCATTTCTGTCTCTTACAAATTTATTGAATTCACTACCATTATCAATAGATGCCTCATGTAATCTTTCATCTGTGGTGTCTTCGTCCCTATTGCGTATAACCAGTGTTCTGAAAATCGAATCTGACCGGCCGGTTCAACCGGATTAACAGGAAACCGGTCTTTTAACCGGTTCGATTGAAGTGAAAAATTGTCTGACAAAAAATCGATGAAAAAACCGGTCAAACCGATAGTTAACTGGTAAACTGTTTAAACCGAATGGTTTTTTCCGGTTTTTAATTTTAAAAAATAAAATTAAAAAATATATATAAAACCCCCTCCCTTCTCTCTCGCCGACACCCACGACCCAGTCACCACCCAGCCCCTTTCTCTCTGATCTCCACACGAAACCCTAGCCGCTCTCTTTCTCCCAGACCGCCAGCAGCAGCAGCCAGCGACCAGTGCCGCCGTCATCGACGAACTCTTTTCCTCAGCCAGTGTCAAGTCCCGCCGTCGCGATTCTCTTCTCTTGGATCACTTCACCTCGCGTCGCCAGGTATGCTCGCTGTTGACATCACCGCCTCTGTCTTCGTCGTCATTGGCCATCTTGAAATCGTGTCTCTGTCGGTCTGTCCTCATCGTCGATCCCTCTCTCTCGCGCATCAAGCCTGTCTTCAATCCCTCTGTGACCGAGCTCACTTCCCCTCTTCCATCGCCGTCACTTGGATTCCTCCTTCGCCATCGGTCTTCAATTTAATTTTGTTTTTTTTTTTTTGTACTTTTATTTGGTTTCTGATTTCTAATTCTGAGTTTGCTAATTTCTTCTTAGGTTGAGTTTATGAATTTCTGAGTTTGTAAGCAGATCCCTGCCCTGCTTTGTCTGGGTTAATTGTTGTTTGTTCATTGCTGTCTTCTGCATTTAATTTCTGTTGATTGCGCTGTCTTCTGCTTTTTAGCTTTTTTATATTTTGTTAATTAAATGAATTAATCAGGTTTCTGTAATTCTATTTTTGTAAGTTTTAAATTATGTTTTTGTTCTGTTTTTAATTTGTTACTGTAATTTGATTTTATAGTTTGTTTGTTTGATTTTATATGTTTTTTGTAATTCTGTTTGTTTGTTCCAAATTATGAGTATGTTTGTTCCAAATTTAAATTATGATTTTGTTTGCAAATTCAATGATTAGTGGTTATTACTGATTTGTTTCAATTATTTGTTATTCTTTATTATTAGGTTATAGATTGAAATTTTAAATTTTACATTTTAAATTTTATTAGGTTAAATTTTATTGAAATTTAAATATTTAAAATTATATATTAAATTTTTAATAATTTTATTTAATATTTAATTAAATTGGTCGAATTCCGGTTGAACCCTGATTAAACTCCGGTCGAACCATTAAACTAATAAACCAGTCACCTCACCGGTTTATTAACCGGTCCGGTTCTCGCAACCTTGTGTATAACTGCGTCATTCACTCCCGTTATACCTTCAGCCCCATGGTAGCCAAATAAATCACTCATTAATGTATCTAATGGATTCTCTTGATATGGTGTCTGTTTTGCACTTCTATACTACTTGGCTCAGCACGTTGTATCTTACCATGACGATTCCAAATAACATAGATTTTCGAAAATAGCTTTAAGAGCAAATAATCCTGAATGGTGTCTTTATTATACTATTTTTCAAATGCACATCGTGAACATGTATAACATATTCTATCCAAAATGGCCGTTCTCACAAAAGCAAAATCAAGGAATTCAATTATGTCATCTTTGTATTCGTTTGTTGTTCGAAATTTTTCAATCCAAGTTCTATCTATTTGTAACTAATTTACTCAACCAAAAAATAAACAAAATTGTAACATAAAAAAGAAAAATAATTCTAGAATCAAGAATGTCCATCATAAAAAGTGAAAAATAATAATGATTTATACAATTGAAATATCAAATAATAAAATTTAACTCCTGTTTCTATAAACTCCGTAATTAACAAAAAAAAAATATCTATGATGTAAGTTGTGACGAAGGAAGACATTTCTTATTAAAGTTATTAAACAAAAATATGTATATAGTTATTATTTTATATTGTATAGATGAACCCATCCAATAATGGCAGAGCTTAGTGTGGGCAATGGGAACCACGGCCCAAAACTTTTATAAAAACTTTAGTAACAAGATCATATAGAACATGATTATCAGGGTTTACTTGGCTTAAGTTTTCTTCGAATTGGTAGGACTAATGGGCTATCTATATATTTTTCTTCAAATTGTTGGATTAATGCACTAATTAGAATGGACTTTTGTAAAGTAATTAATGCAATGAAACTCATCATCATAATCATTATAATAAGTAATTTATTTTTTAATACTATTTTATGTCTTATTGATTTTATTTTAATTTTTACACAAAAATATTAAAATATTCTTTAAATATTGGTGTCGTTTTATTAGTGTAGACTAATAAAAATCTTTTATAAATTACAACTTTTGAAGTTTTAATCTTCTAAACTAAATTCTAAGTAATTCTATTTTTTCATGTCATCTTTAAGAATTTGAATAATTCTTTCATATCTAATTAATTTAATATTATTTTATGCTTGATTAGTTTTTTAATTTTTTTTGTAAAAAATATATTTAATATTCAATAAATATTATAACTTTTTATATCTATCATTCTAACTATAAAAAGTTTAGTTCTGATTTGATAATTGAATATTTTAAACCATTCAAAACTCGAAGAGTGCCTTCTTAAAAAATTTTAAAATATTTATTATCATATCGGTGAGAAACTCTAAAAAGAGATATATTTTATAATTTTGTTTTCATATAAATGTTAATATGTATTTGTTATGTTCAAATTTTGGCCCCTCAAAATATTTTTGAAGCTCCGCCACTGCCGTTCAATTAAATAAACCAAAAACTAGAAATAAAAAAATACTAGAATTTAGAAGGGAGAATAGGCATTTCAAAAATAAAATCCTAAAAATAAGATAGATAGCAAATAACAACTATAATTATTTTATTTAGAATAAAAAACATATAATTATTTTATTGAGCTACAGAATTACCTTGTAAAAAGAATCAATAGAATAGTTTGGGTTAGAACCGCATGTATCAGTGAAATAGGAGTAATAAATATGGCAAATCAACTATCCAAATATTGCAAAAACAAGTTTCAAAAAAAAGACATTTAGTTTAGTATGAGCATCAACAAATGAAAACTTTAATTTTGAATAATAGCACACAACGATAAAAATGAAATACAATTTTTATTTTTCTAGGTATCTAGTCAAGAAAAAGAAAAAGAAAAATAAAACACACACTCAAGCAATAATAAAAAAAACTGAGTAAGATATTGCTCTAAAATGATTTAATAAAGACAAGATAAAATAAGATAAAATCCAAATCGTTTACTTTGATTATTCCTGTTAATAATGACATCCTCAACTTTGATTATTACTATTAGATAAGCATGAAAAACTGAAGAAGAGGACAGAAGATAAAAAAAAAATTAAACTGTTTACTTTCTTGCAAAAGGAATGAAGTGTTCAAGTATATTCTTTATTTCACATGGTTGGCTAATTTACTGATATCTAATAATATATAATTTATTTAAAAGAAGTTAGAAAGCTACACATAGTAAGTTGCTTACCTACCGTTCCCAAGTAGGCACAACTTCACAAAGATTAAAATCAAATGATAGAGCTTCAAGTCACCAGTCTTAGGATCTTTTTGTTAAGAGAAACCTTCGTAAGTCACTAAACGAAAAAAATATTTAGCTATTAAATCACATGTCAATTAGTATATTTAGTATTATTTTATTATTTGGTAGTCAAATATAACCAAAATTTTGGCATAGATGAAGTAATATAATATTATCACAAACAATCAACAATAATCTATATGATCCAATTATTTCACCAAATAAGCTCGGGAAGAAAAAAAGTCAAGGAAGTTTCAAAGTCCATTTCCTATACCACTAGAACTTAATCTTCAAATAGACAAATTATACACGATATATAACCAGATCATATGTCTCCTAGGCTCTTCCATATCCAACCAAATCCCTTAAAACTTTAAGCAATGATACAAGCATAAAAATTAATTATTCTGAAGATTAAAGAGAAGTAGAGAAATAAATTATGATAGGATAATTGGTGATAGTATAATTGTATTTGTATCTATGTGTGTGTGTGTGAAAATTGGTGATAGATGACATAATCAGAACTAATGAGATTTATGCTGAGAGAGAGAATAGAAAAATGTGAACTGTGATGAATGAATACTACGATAGAATATTATTTATCTGTTCACTAATACACTTGGTTACATTTTATATATATATATATATATATATATATATATATAATTACTGAATCTTGCCAAAACTGGTTTATGACTTAGACGCTATGTAATTTGCCTTGGACTCAGTCAGCTCTATTGCGTTGTTGCTATTTTCCTGTAACTGCCTTGGATTCAATCTGTTCTATTGTTTTGTTATTATCTTCCTCTGTTTTATATTCAGATTGTATGATTCCTCTATTAAGAACAGAGGACAAGAAAAGAAAGCGCTCAATTATAAGAGTGTGTATGTCACTCTCAACTCTCCAATTGAGTGAACAAAATAAAACATCACCACTTATGAAACGAGTTCTTAGCAAGCTACATATCCAATAGTACCAGAATTATTGAAATAGACCTCCCAATATATACAGCATAATATAGTGACTGTTTATTCTCTCTGAAATTTTACAAGAATTTAGATTCCATTTTCATGTGCCACTTGGTGGTCCTAATCCTGAAGAAGATAGTCTTATATAAAAAAATTTCTTGTGTCACTCTAAAAAACTCCATCCTCAATTGTATATGTCTTCTTGCCTCCCCTTAAATGTATTTCAATTAAAATTTTGATCCTAATGGTAGCAAAGAATGCTATTTGTTTTCGTTGATCTCGTTTCAAGTTCAATTCAAAAAACGGCATTCATAATATATGCACATTGATGGGATAATTTGTGGAAAAACGAATTTCCAAAACACCCAAAACTCACCGGCAAGTATATCGGGTCGCATCAAGTAATAATAACTCACGTGAGTGAGGTCGATCCCACAGGGATTGATGGATCAAGCAACTTTAGTGGGTGATTAGTTTAGCCAAGCTAACATTTAAGTGAGATTGGGTGAAACTTAAAGCAACAAAATGTAAATGACAAGGAATTTAAAGTTGCAGAAAGTAAATTGGACAGAAACTTAAAGAGCAAGAAAGTAAAATAGCTGAAACTTAAATTGCAAGAAATGTAAATTGCATGAAATTAAAGGGGAGTGGGTGCTGGAAATTAAAGAGAGCAATAGACCAAGTAATTGGAAATGTAAATTGCAGGAAGAATAAATCGAACTGGGTGCTGGGAGCAATATAAACAGAGAAGCAAATTGGAAGCAATGCAACAGAAAGTAAAATTTCTTAAAGACTTTAAAGACAGAAAGATTATGCTTAATTTGCAGCAATTTAAAAGAAGATTGAAGATCTCAGGAGTGGAAGAGACTAGAAAACAAGTCTAGATCTCAAATCCTTCCTTGATCCAACAAGAACAATTGCAAGAGAAATTAAAGAAAAGTAAATTGCAGAAGCCAAGAGAAGGTGAAGCAGTAAACAGGAATGGAAATTCAATTGTGCAGAGAAAGTAAACAAGAAAATTCTCAAGGTGAGATTGAAACAGAATTTCTTCAATTCTCAACCCAAGATTCAAGACAAGAATGAAAACTAAGAGAGAGCTCTCAAATGGAGCTCCCCTGTACTCTCTGATGGGACTCGCCCCTCTAAAATAAAAATGATGCCTTTTTATAGGCTTTTACAAACATGACAAATGAAAATGAAATTGAAAAGCAAATTACAAAGAAAATGAAATTCCTAATCAAATTGTTTCTTGTGCCTTTGAGTGATGTCAATTGGGCTTTTGACCTTGATGGAATTGGGTTGAAAATAGCCTCTGTTGATTGCTCTTGACCTTGGGAAATATTTAAGCTTTGAACCGGACCATGAACCAAAAAAAGTTTGAGTCAAAGTTTGAGGCAAACTTTGACTCAAGCTTTTTGTAGCAGCTTGCTCTTTTTGCTGTCATCCACGTTTGGCTTAAAGTTTGAGGTCAAACTTTAGCTCAAACGTGGATCCTCCCTTGCATGTCTTGTGGCGCTACTTTGTCCTCTTGTCAACATTGCCAATTTCATGCCCACTATAGACTATTATATATGGTTGGAAAGCTCTGAATGTCATCTTTCTAACCCAATTAGAATCACCTCAATTGGACATCTACAACTCAAGTTATGCTCATTTGAAGAGGGCAGGGTCGCTGGCTTTGGTGTGCAGCATTTGAGGTAAAGTTTGCCTCAAATGTGGTCGAAAACGCCAGTTCTGGAGGCTCAAACGTATTGTCCACCCCATACTATTATATATTGTTGGAAAGCCCTGAATGTCTACTTTCCAATGCCGTTGAAAGCGCATCATTTGGAGCTCTACAGCTCGAGTTATACTCCGTCGAAGGTGCAGAGGTCAGTTGGCCTCACTGCAGGTTGCCACCATGTTCGTTTATGCTCATTGCAGGGCAGTTTTCTCCCTCAATTTTAGTGTCCACCATGCAGTGCCATATATGCTTGGAAAGCTCTCGATTCCTACTTTCCATTGCTTTTTGAATCACCTCATTTGAAGCTCTGTAGCTCAAGTTATTCTTGTTGGAAGTATACCCCTTCAGGCTGTTGTGGTGTGTGGCGCCAACGTTTGCCAAAATGCTTGAGGCAAACGTTGGCGCAAGCTTTTGCTCCAGGGCATTGTTTTTGTGATGCCAATGTTTGCCAAAAAGTTTGAGGCAAACGTTGGCTCAAGCTTTTTCCTCTATGGTGTTTTCAATTCTTCCAAAAGTTTGAGCTAAAGTTTGAGGCAAACTTTGGCTCAAACTTTTTGTTCTCTCTTGCTCCTAGTCATTCCTTCTTCCTTCAACCTTCTTCAAAACTCTTTTCACCTATCATCAATCAATCAAAACAATCAAAGCTATGCCCCAAATCATAAGATTGTGTTTCTTTCATAATATATGACAATTATAGCACAAAATCTCATGAAAGTGCATTAATTCATCCATGGTTGATTGAATCAAAGGAAACATGGAAATCTACCCAATTGGCTTGCTTATGACTTAAGAAAGTGCATAAAACCTATTGAAAACAAAGGAAAAAGCATAGAAAAACATGACATGGTGGCATGTCATCACAACACCAAACTTAAACCTTGCTTGTCCCCAAGCAAGAAAAGAATCATGCAATAGAGATTGACAATCCAAGGTAAGAAGAATAGCAACTCAATGTTCATGGCAAGCTAGTTTTCTATGCATGCTACAATTACAAAAGAGATGTAAATGATTGATGCTTCTCTCTAGCTCAATTTATGAAATCTTTCTTTTATATTTCTTCCTTGAAACAAGCTTTTGATTTTCTTATTTAGCTTCTCCTTTTGGGTGCTTTGCCCCATGAGTTGATAACAAAGCTACGACTTCTAAATGCTTTGCTTTCAAGTATTACCACTTGATACATAAGCACCACAAGCATTTGATTAGAGGACTTCATTAATCTCATTTTTTCTTTTCTTTTCTTGACTCTCTAATCATTGATGCTCAGAGCCTTGAGCTTTGAGGGAGTGCTTTTGCACTTTGAGCCTAACCTTGACTTCTAAATATTTTGTTTCAAGCATTTGGCTTGATACATAAATACCACAAGTACTTAGCAAATAAATTGCCATTGGTACTCAGAGCCTTCAGCTTTCTCATTCTTTCCCTTTTTCTTTTCTTGCTTTAATTGTATTTGCTTCTTCAAGGTTTTCATGATTTTCAAAAGATTTCACAAAATGTACTAGATGAAAACTTCAATTAAATAAAATCCAATGCAATTGAGCAACAATTAATCATACTAGCTTTCCAATACTTGTATGCACATGCTAAACTCTTCTTTAATTCCTTGTTTGTTTATGATCATGATGCTTTACTGCTTTTGAATTCACAAAACTCAAGTTGGAAATCATAATGGCACAGCACCATGTTGCAATTTAGAAATCAAACTATGTCTTTTCATACACACATGCATACAGAGAAGGTAAAGACAATCATGCAGTTTATAGTGCTTGAAACAAATGAGGAGAAAAGGAACTATACAACCTTGTAGTTCATCTTCATTATTGTTGTCCTTTTTCCTCTATTCTTCCTCCTTCCCTTGCCAAACTCAGAATGCTTGCTCATCCTCAAGTAACAATTAGAACAATGGCTATAGGGCTAAGATGGATCATGAATGTCTTATACAATGAAATGTTAGTAGCACATGTGTTTTAAGCAAGCAAAATTAAAGATATGAAGGCACAGAGGGACAGAGACATTGTGATTGCAAACATAAGAAGGTGAGCACAATACATTGCATAAAAGATAAGTGGCACACCAAACTTAGTGTGACACTTTCACCTGGAATCAATACAAGTATCTAGTAAAGATTGGAAGCAAATTTTGTTGCATAGCAACACCAAACTTAGAATGCAACCACATGTCAATTTATTTGAAATAAAACTAGACGAAAGAAACTGTTATATGTTAAATACAATCACCAAGCCAAGAATCTATCATGAATAAAGCTCTCTTGGTAGTGTATTAACAAACACAGTAAATAAAAGAAAGCATTTAAAAACAAGAAAATGACTCAAAAAAAAGAAAACTAAAATTGTCTAACTAAATGAAAGATAACACTGCAAGGCATTATGATTATGCAAACAAGTGATGTTGCTGGATGTATTGCATAGAAAATTAAGTGGCACACCAAACTTAGAATCTTAGTGTGACACTTCCATGTAGAATTGATGCAATCATCCAAAGAGATTGAAAACAAATTGTTGCAGGGCAACACCAAACTTAAAATGTAATCATAAGCCAATTTATTGAATTTAAACAAAACAAAGAACGAAAACAAAGCAGAGAAGAGAAATTATACCTACGGTTGACATGTTGTTCACTTTCTTCCTCTTCTTCCAGTTTGTTAAGAGGAATGACTTCAAGAGAGGAGAAGATTCAGCTATTGCCCCCTGTCTTGGTTTCCTCTCAGCAAGCTTTCTTTTGTACATGGCTTGATTGAGCTTGCTTGCTATTGGTCCAGGGATTGGATTGCTTGTGGTTGACCTCCTCTTGAATGTTGTCCTTGGTAGCTTGGTCACAATCCTCTTCTTGGTGCTTTTGTTAATTGCCTTCACTTCCTTGAATCCAAGTCTTGGTGGTTGTGTGATTGTTAGAGTCTTCTTTTCATCAAGAGTTTCTTGTATTGGTGGTTCCATGAGCCCTTCCTTCATGTGATTTTCTGCTTCACTTGAGTGTGAATTCTCTAGAATGACTTCCTCACTTTCATGCTCCTCCACTCCTTTCTTTGCACCCAACATTTGACTTAATAGTTCTTTTATGGAGGAGGTTTGTTGTTCTTCCCAAGATTTCTTCATCTCTTCTTCATATTTTTCGATCACAGATTCAAGGGAAGTTTGTGAGGGTTGTGAATGTTCCTTTGTTACCTCAAGTGCAGTTTCATTTTCAACCACCTCATTCTTCATTGGAAGTTCACTTGATGCAGTAGCCTCCTCCTCTTTCTCTTCCACTTTCTCCCTTGCACTTAACATTTGGTTTACCATCACTTCTATATTTTTGAATGAATTCTCTTGCTCGTTCCAGGATATTTGTGCCTCTCTCTCATATTCTTCAATCATGATCTCAAGCTTTGAGAGGCCTTGGTTCATTGAAATTTGTGTGGGTGGTGAGCTTTGGCAAGAATTTTGTGTGGAGCCAAAGTCCAGTGATGAAAAATTTTCAGATGAGAAACTGGAAGGTGAGGTTGGACAATTTTGCATAAGTGAATTGGAGGTACGTTCAAGTGAAGATGGCTCTTGATAAGTGAAATATGGGTTCTCAAATGTTTTCTGGTTTTTCTCCCCCCAGCCACCATTAGAATCATGACTTGCATCATTTTGTGATGGAGGGAAATATCCCATATAATTTTCTTTCTCATCTTGTGGCTCTGAAGCATAGCTCCATGAATTGGAATGCCCATAATTTGAAGTTTCTTGGTGATATTCCCAACCACCATTAGAGATTGGTGATGGTGGGTGATATCCCATAAAATTTTGTTTGACCATAAGATGAGTTGAACTCCATTTGTATTTTGTAAACATCAATGAAATTTGAAATTCATGTCATAGAGAAAGAATTTCTTAGTGAGGCAATAACTCAAACACCTTGGTTTCAACTTAGAACAGAGAACAAAAATAAAGAAAATGCTTGATCTAGACTTCTCACCCACTTAATCATTGTTGATCTAAATCAATCCCTGGCAACGGCGCCAAAAACTTGATGGGATAATTTATGGAAAAACAAATTTCCAAAACACCCAAAATTCACCGGCAAGTATACCGGGTCGCATCAAGTAATAATAACTCATGTGAGTGAGGTCGATCCCACAGGGATTGATGGATCAAGCAACTTTAGTGGGTGATTAGTTTAGTCAAGCTAACATTTAAGTGAGATTGGGTGAAACTTAAAGCAACAAAATGTAAATGACAAGGAATTTAAAGTTGCAGAAAGTAAATTGGACAGAAACTTAAAGAGCAAGAAAGTAAAATAGCTGAAACTTAAATTGCAAGAAATGTAAATTGCATGAAATTAAAGGGGAGTGGGTGCTAAAAATTAAAGAGAGCAATAGAAATTAAAGAAAAGTAAATTGCAGAAGCCAAGAGAAGGTGAAGCAGTAAACAGGAATGGAAATTCAATTGTGCAGAGAAAGTAAACAAGAAAATTCTCAAGGTGAGATTGAAACAGAATTTCTTCAATTCTCAACCCAAGATTCAAGACAAGAATGAAAACTAAGAGAGAGCTCTCAAATGGAGCTCCCCTGTACTCTCTGATGGGACTCGCCCCTCTAAAATAAAAATGATGCCTTTTTATAGGCTTTTACAAACATGACAAATGAAAATGAAATTGAAAAGCAAATTACAAAGAAAATGAAATTCCTAATCAAATTGTTTCTTGTGCCTTTGAGTGATGTCAATTGGGCTTTTGGCCTTGATGGAATTGGGTTGAAAATAGCCTCTGTTGATTGCTCTTGACCTTGGAAAATATTTAAGCTTTGAACCAGACCATGAACCAAAAAAACTTTGAGTCAAAGTTTGAGGCAAACTTTGACTCAAGCTTTTTGTAGCAGCTTGCTCTTTTTGCTGTCATCCACGTTTGGCTTAAAGTTTGAGGTCAAACTTTAGCTCAAACGTGGATCCTCCCTTGCATGTCTTGTGGCGCTACTTTGTCCTCTTGTCAACATTGCCAATTTCATGCCCACTATAGACTATTATATATGGTTGGAAAGCTCTGAATGTCATCTTTCTAACCCAATTGGAATCACCTCAATTGGACATCTACAACTCAAGTTATGCTCATTTGAAGAGGGCAGGGTCGCTGGCTTTGGTGTGCAGCGTTTGAGGTAAAGTTTGCCTCAAACGTGGTCGAAAATGCTAGTTCTGGAGGCTCAAACGTATTGTCCACCCCATACTATTATATATTGTTGGAAAGCCCTGAATTTCTACTTTCCAATGCCGTTGAAAGCGCATCATTTGGAGCTCTACAGCTCGAGTTATACTCCGTCGAAGGTGCAGAGGTCAGTTGGCCTCACTGCAGGTTGCCACCATGTTCGTTTATGCTCATTGCGGGACAGTTTTCTCCCTCAATTTTAGTGTCCACCATGAAGTGCCATATATGCTTGGAAAGCTCTCGATTCCTACTTTCCATTGCTTTTTGAATCTCCTCATTTGGAGCTCTGTAACTCAAGTTATTCTTGTTGGAAGTATACCCCTTCAGGCTGTTGTGGTGTGTGGCGCCAACGTTTGCCAAAAAGCTTGAGGCAAACGTTGGCGCAAGCTTTTGCTCCAGGGCGTTGTTTTTGTGATGCCAATGTTTGCCAAAAAGTTTGAGGCAAACGTTGGCTCAAGCTTTTTCCTCCAGGGTGTTTTCAATTCTTCCAAAAGTTTGAGCTAAAGTTTGAGGCAAACTTTGGCTCAAACTTTTTGTTCTCTCTTGCTCCTAGCCATTCCTTCTTCCTTCAACCTTCTTCAAAACTCTTTTCACCTATCATCAATCAATCAAAACAATCAAAGCTATGCCCCAAATCATAAGATTGTGTTTCTTTCATAATATATGACAATTATAGCACAAAATCTCATGAAAGTGCATTAATTCATCCATGGTTGATTGAATCAAAGGAAATATGGAAATCTACCCAATTGGCTTGCTTATGGCTTAATAAAGTGCATAAAACCTATTGAAAACAAAGGAAAAAGCATAGAAAAACATGACATGGTGACATGTCATCACACATCACATGGAACTAGTAGAGACACATAAATTGAAATATAAGTTACTCACGAAAATGGAATTACAAATTATAGAAGCACAAAATTAAACTAACATTTAGAGAAAAAAATTCATAATAATGTGATACAAAACAACAATCAGAAAGGAGATAATTAGTTTATAAACCCTAATAGTTCCCATATCTATATACTATCATATACATACCTTTGCATGGAAGAATAGATACAACTATGAAAGCAAACAGCAGTAGCAATGGAATGCAACAACGCAGCAGCAACACAACGCGAACAACAGCAACAACCCGAACTCGAACAGCAGTAGCAACACGAACACGAGTAGAAGTGGTACAATCGCAAACAACATCAACAATCATTGAAGAAATGCCATCAATGAAGAACAAAGCAGTTAGAATCTCAGGAGTTGGGAGAAGAAAAGGGTGGGAGGAGGGAAAATAGGTTTCGTGGGAAGGAGAGTATTGTGTGCATACTGTAACACCCTAATATTCAAATCTTTATGCTCGAGTCATAAGTCAATGATAATAAGGTGGTACGACTCTCAAGGTGGATTTTTAATACATAATTATAAGTATAATTGAAAGGAATATTAATCGAAAATTCTGAAAAGAGTAAAAATAAAATCGCGAAGTCATATCACTCACGTATCGACAGCTAAAAGATAAAGCGTGAAGTCGAAAGCGATATACAGACAAAGACATGAAGGAGAGTAAGAGAAGGACAATATATAGATATATAACATAAATAAATAGCCACTAGTCGCGACCCGCGAAGTTTAGGCCGGCTAGGGTACAATATAACAGTAGTTGACAATAGAAACTCCTAAACTCTCCCAAAAGAAACATAAGAGCCTCTATAGGCAAGTTCAAAAGAGTTCAATACATAATAAAGCTTTTCAAATAAAGGTGGAGAGATTCTAAGCAAATATAAAGTAGAGAATATAAAGATCTTCGCCATCTCTCAGATGAACCACAGCTCACTTTTGAGCACTTGGACCTGTATTTGAAAAACAAGAGATATATATGGAATGAGAACCCTCGACCCATGGGTTCCCAATATGGTAAAAGTGCCAAATAAATACAATGCATTGTAATAAAAACTCACTAAGCATCCTAAACTTCCTTTCACCAAATATTCATCATGTGTTCTCCCTAATCCATAAATAAGCAAATGTCATAAGGGAATGCTAAATCTAATTCATATTCCTCATGCTTCTCAACTCCCTAACTCTCTGACAAATTAGAATCAGAATCATAAACTAAACCATCACCAGTTATTTTGTCTCAGCAATTCTATATCAATACTTCACATTCTCACCTGGAGCAAGTGAAATCACTTCACTGCGTCTACCTAGGAAACTCAAATTATCTCAATATCAACCTGGAGCAGTGAAATCACTTCACTGCGTCTACCCAGGGAACTCAAATAATCTCATTCAATAATCATCATTTTAAATTAATCATATCATTATTCTATTTCAACAAGAACAGCCCTCAGCGTCAACCGACACCAGCATGGAGGACCTCTCAGTTGTACAAACACAATCAATACAGACAAGTAATACACAAATAAGGTAAAAGTAGAACATATAGCATATAGTCAGGTAACATAGCATATATGATATAGCAATCCAAACAATTCAAACATATCCAAATGATGTATACCTGCCCTATGGCTGATGAGTCTCATCTGTCGGTTATAAAGCCAACCTGATAAGTCCTGGTAGCTAACCATTAGACTGTCCCTCTGTCGTGCATCCCCAACTTGAGTTATTCACAATCATAATCATAATCACACAATACCCACACTAGTGTTTATTCACGTGGCCGAGCTCATCCGGAACTTTCACAGTGTCCGGCCACACTTACGACATAGGGTCAACAGAATCTCGGATCTCAACCTGGAGCAAGTAGAGCCGACCCACTGCATCTACCCAAGGAAATCTGAAACTCAGATAATTTCACAAATCTCAAATCATACTCGACTGGGAGAAAGTGGGGGCTAACCACAGCATCTACCCTAGGAGTCTCAAAACCAAACCCGGAGCAAGTGGAATCACTCCACTGCATCTACCCAGGCAGGTATGTCTCACCACATCCCGGAGCAAGTGGGACGAACCACAACCCTTGCGTCCACCCGGGGAGCCTCTATACTAACCAACCTGGAGCAAGTGGGGCGCAACCACAACCCTTGTATCTACCCAGGAGGTACGTCCTCATATGCCCAGGAGGAACCAAGGAGGGTATCCTAACCTCCCACCATCTCGTTGGGGGTGATTTTACAATACCAGGAGGAACAAAGAAGGGGATCCTCACCTTCCTTCATCTCTCTGGGGTCACACTTTCGAGAAAGAGAGCTCAAGATAAAATAATCATTCAAAGCCATATTTTCATTTCCATCCATAATCAATATTTATCATAGCCATCCGGCTCATAACATAACCCATAACCAGCCAATAATCATTATTAAATACAACCCTTTGGCTCACGGCATATACCGCACTTCCATCATCACCCTCAGTAACTCATACAATCATCATTACTCATCATTCATCATTGATTCTCACTTTACTTCCTCCACAAGTTACCACATGTCCTAGCTTCTTTTCATTACTAGGCATACTATAAGGCTTTAAGACTTAAAGGGTGAGAATGGAGGCTCAAAAGTCTGTAATTCAGCTTTAAAAACTCAAAATTAACTTTTGCTGAAAACAGAGTCACGCGTGTGCGTCGCTCACACGCACGTGTGGAAGGCTGAAAAGTAGTGCGACGCGTGAGCGTCGCCCCATGCACACGCGTGACGTGCACGCGTACGCGTGGGTGCATTTTGTGCGTCTCGCACAAAACCAGCACAATACCCGTACAACTCTCTGGATTTACTACGAGGCATTCGCGTTCGTGCATCGACGCGTACGCTTCGGCCTGGCGCACGCGTGGGTGAGTAAAAATCGAGAATGACGCGTGCGCGTCGGCCATGCGTGCACATGGAAGCACGATATTCCAAAATTTTTTACTAAGTTAAAAGCTGCAGGATTACATTTTCAAACTCCAAACTTCCAACACACATAACTTCTTCTACAAAATTCCTTTTTCATCCATTTCTGAACCGTTGGAAAGATCGTTGAATAAACTTTCATAAAAATCTAATTTTGAAGAATTCCAAACTCGTGGACCGACTTACGGACCGCCAAAGTTGGTCAAAAATCAGTTTCTATCCAAAAATAGAAATCACCAATTTTTCCAATGTTCACAAGCCAAATTCATTTCCACTCATCCAAATGACCACAACCCAACCACATTCACATAATTACACTCAACTAAAACCAAACCTACCTCATTTACACAATTTCACCCAAAACTATCAAATTCTACACTTCAATTCCTTAAACCTTATTATTCAATAACCAAACCAATTATTCACACAATCAATATCCAATCCATCAAATCCTCAACACGCCAAACATACAAGTTCACATAATTCTCAACTTAATCATTAATTTACATTACATATCTACTATGCATATTAGTACCAACCATTTACACAATCCAAACTTAATCCTAGGGGCATCTAGCCTAGGAATTCTCATCACACCACACGGTACTTAAATAAAACTTAAACCGTACCTCTTATAGCCAAATTAATTGAGCTTCTTCTTGGAAGTCTCCACCAACCCTTAGCTCCAAGCCTCACCAAACCTCCACAAACAACACCAACCTCCCAATTGTGCACCAAAATCACCAAATACACTAACATAACCAATTTCACATATATAAATCAACCTAGGGTTCATAAAAATGATAAATCACAAGGATTAGACGGTTCCTTACCTTAACCAACGAAATTTGTGATGAATATCACCAATGGCTCATACTAGAGTACTCCTAAACAACCAAAATCACAAGATTTCCTCAAAACCCAAACCAAATTCAAATTTAAAGAGAAAAATGAAAACTGGGCAGAGGACAGTAGAATACTCACCACAAAACTTGGATAGAATTGTAGAGGATGAGAAGAGCGATGCATGGCCATAAACGGCTCGTCAATCGGAGTTCCGGAGAGAAAGTTATGTTGATTTAAAGTTTGATGAAGTTAGGATTTTCTCTCTTCTTCCTCTCTTCTCCAAAGCTGCACCCCTACCCTCTTTCTTTAGGATAAATAAGCTGAAATGCTCATAACTAATATTTATATATGTTGGGTCTTGGGCCCACTTGGGTCCGGTTCAATTGATTTGGTCCGTTGGCCCAATCTTGGGCCAAAACCTTTAAGATTAGCTCTTTAAATCGCATTTTAAATATTTCTACCTTCCCTAATTATAAGTCCTAATTTCTTAACCTTATTTACTTATAATCAATTTTCTCAGCTGTAGTACCAGACAGATCTCAGCCGGTACTGTCGGTCAAAATTCCAGTGCGCGTTTTATGCAGAAAACTATGTTTTTCGACTCAGAAAAATTCACTAAATCCAAATATCATATTTAAATTATCAAATTCCGATTGCTAAATTTTCTAACCATATTCACTCCTATTTAATTTATTATTTAATTAATTACGGTTTGACTGGGTTTCACACGTACCAAATTGTTTTGGGGAATTGATCTTAATTTAAGGGGGGTTTTTAGCGAAAGCTAGTGCATTCCAGTCAAAATAAAGAGTGCAGCACTCTTTAAGAGTTAATCTACTATAAAAAGTTATCAGGTAAATTAAATTTATTATTATTATTATTATTATTATTATTATTATTATTATTATTATTATTATTTTCTCTTTTTATTGTCATGGGCTGAACAAACAAATTCACATAGACAAAAAAAACTAATCTCCTATTTTAAACACCAGAAAAGTACTTAGGAACTTGATGGAACTCTTCCATTACTCTGTTATTAGCGATGTGATGTCTTCAAACATCTTCACTACTGGCGATGCTTTCACTATCGTTCTGGCCGGCGATAGATTTAAATGTTCTTGAACCCACTCCCTTTTGACTCTGCCATGAATGACCTTTCAAACCTAAAAAATCGCTGCCATGGAAGAGAGAGACGACTGTCTATCGCCGCTGTTGGCTAGCTAACTCCAAACGCAAAACCAATTCTGGAGAAGAACTCCTGGATTTGCTAGGTACCTTTCTCCACCCTCCCCAAATTGGATCGATTGCTAAGAAACCTATTTTGATGTGTCTGAGTTTCTCTTTAGCTCCACTATGATTTCCAGTGGAAGGCTCATGCTCCAAATCCTCTCCAATTCTCTCCCATTTATTATTAATTACATGGGCTATTATGTAAAGATAAATATTCAGATTTCTTCTCTCTTTATGAAATTGGCAAATTCCATATGTTTCGGGGCGAATAGAAAAGGGTATGTTTTCAGGTATGGGGCCAGTCAAAGCCCCCACCAGAAAGAAAAAAAAGGTTACATAGGTTATTTTTAGGTTTTTACCCATTTATGCTGCTCTCATGCTATTAGTGTCGCATCTTCTTGTCTGCTGCCGCGACGTCGGTCTTTTGTTTTTCTCTATTTCGTTGCTAAGTTTGATGCGGCTTCCTATATCATTCTCAAGTCCTACTATTAGTTTTTTTTCCTTCCATTGTTGTTTGACATGTTTATGCTTTTAATTTTATTTTTATAATAATTATCTTTTTGATTGTTATCTTTTGGATTTTACTTTTGATTTGTGCTTTGTTAAGTTGTTGCAACTTTGTATATAGTGTGCCCAACTTTGTTAGTATTTCCAATCACAAATTTGTAATCTATTGAAAGAGAACTCAAACAGTGATTGAATAAACTAATACCTCTTGTAAGGTTAGGATTATAATGTTAGGAGTTGTTTTATAATCTATAATCTATAATCTGTAATCTGTAATAAATAATTTTGTAGTAATGTGATGTTAAGAGCTATTCTTTCTTTATCTTTTATTAATTAAGGAATTTTAAATTGTGATTTTCTTTTGGTATGAGAGTGTGAATGTCTTGTTTAAACTAATTTTTTGGTTGCTGAGATTCTTTTTTATGAAGTATTGTAAAGTTCAATTTAGTTTTATAATTTCTGTAAAAATTTTATATAATTTTTTTACAGGAACACAAGAATAACCAGGAGGGCTTTTTCAGATTTGTTGTTTGAGTTGTAACAACTTTGTGACAGAGCGTGGTACAAATTTCTTGGTACGTACTATTGCAAATACATAATGTATTAAAATAGAATCCTAGTAATACCATAAACCAATACCTCTCACAATTCTACGATTGTAATGCTAGGGTTTCTTCTATAATCTATAATTTATAATCAGGAATTTTATAGCATTGTCTTGACAGGAGCTATTCTTTCTTTATCAACTAATGATTATAATACTTTGAATGATTGATTTTCTCGTAATATGGGAGTGTTAAAACAGGTATTTTGTTTGTTCAAAAATTGTATAAGGTTAATGTTAGATTGTCAAGTCTAATTTAGTTTTTGTAATTTTTATAACATTTTTATACAATTTCTCTATAAACATAAAGAAACAACTAGCATTGAGGGCTTCTCCGATTTACTGTTTGTTGAGTTATTACAAATTTGTGGTGAAACGTGTCCCAGCTTTCTTGGTATGTGCATTCGCAAATTTCTAATCCATTGAAAGAGAACCCATATAGTGATACAATAAACTAATACCCCTTGTGATGCAAGGAGATATTCTATAATATATAATCAGCAATTTTGTAGAATTGAGATGCTAGAAGCTCTTTTTTCTTTATTATTTATTGGTTATGAAATTTTAAATTGTGATTTTCTTTTGGTATGAGAATGTGAATATGTCTTGTTCAAACTGGTTTCTTGGTTGCTCAGATTTTTTTATGAAGTTAACATTAGATTGTCAAGTTCAATTTAGTTTTATAATTTTTGTAAAATTTTTATATATTTTTTTTACAAGCACAAAGGAATAACCGGACAATTGAAGATTGAGGGATTTTCAGATTTATTGTTTGAGTTGTGGCAACTTTTAGCAGAGCGTCGCACATTTTTTTTGGTACGTACTATTGCAAATATATAATCTATTTAAAATAGAATTCTAGTAATACCATAAACCAATATCTCTAGCAATTCTATGATTGTAATGATAGGGTTTCTTCTATAATCTATAATTTTTAATGAAAATTTTTGTAGCATTGTGTTGATAGGAGCTCTTATTTCTCTATCAATTAATGATTATGAACTTTTGAATGGTTGATTTTCTTGTGATATGGGAGTGTTCAAACTGGTATTTTGCTTGCTCAAAAATTGTATAAGGCTAATGTTAGATTATCAAGTCTAATTTTTTTATAATTTCTATAACATTTTTATACAATTTTTCTGAAGACATAAAGGAACAACTAAGATTGAGAGCTTGTCCAATTTACTGTTTGTTGAGTTGTTACAAATTTGTGGCAAAACGTGTCCTAACTTTCTTGCCATGTGATTTGCAAATTTCTAATCCATTAAAAGAGAACCCATATAGTGATACAATAAACTAATATCCCTTGTGATGCTAGGAGCTCTTCTATAATGTATAGTCAACAATTTTGTAGAATTGTGATGCTAGGAGCTCTTCTTTCTTTATCTCTTTAATAAACTAATACCTCTTGTGTTAAACTTGAATTTTTCTAGCATTTTTGTTACAAATTTTTTATTTTCATGACATTTTTTATTCTTTCCTTAGATTCCTCTAACATTTGTTATATAAAAGATGTGTTTTACTCTTTATGTTTGATTCTTGTGGCATTTAAAATTTTTCTCATTAAGGAAGACTTTTGTTTCACCATGTCTTTAGTTCCGTGGCATTACTAAATTTATTGTCGGTTATCTACTTTACATTCAAAATTTGAAGAATAAAAACTAGAGTTAGTTTTTTTGATGTCGTTATATTGTTATTGTTTCGAGTCATATTTTGGTCTAGAGTTTAAGAACTCGTGCTACTTTTTTTTCTTTATTTTTTTAAGTTATTTCATTATAATAGTATTTTAAACTTGAAAAATACAATAATATTGAATAACACAAAGCTTCTATTTTCAAAATATTTACTAGAATAAGAATTTTATTATTTCATTCATTGCAAAAAGCTAGTAACAATATGAAAGTGGAGTAGCATTCATTTCTCTAGTAAAGTGCTAGGAAAGCAATATGGAAATGTATTTTATAGTAATATAGATTCATGAATGTTGTTTTTATGCTTTGTTATTATGCTATTTGTGTAATTTGGTTGTTGTACTTTGGAAGTGTGAATGTTGTGTTCGTAAAAATTTATTATTTGTGATTTATTTGTAATTGTTTTATCTTTTATTATTTTTGTATTTTGAAGAAGAGAATTGTAGACTTCATTTCTTGATGTCTTGTGCCTATTTTTGTCATATGGTACTTACTTTCATAGTTGTGAATATGTCAAATCTTTTATACTTTTGTCATTTTATAAATATAAATATTTTTTGTTTTATTTTATTATAATTATATGCAGTAAATATAGCATTCGACAAAATGGTTGATTTGATTGGAGAGTCATTGCATATCCAGAATGTTTTAGCTGAGGTACATCTTTTTAGTTGGATTATTCCAATATTTAGGATATTAAGGTTTATTATTGTTTGAAATTATGTTTAGAATGTTGAGGTCTATTGTTGTTTAATGTCTTTCAGGAAATGGACGAATTGTTAGTTGATAGTGATGACAATGATGTTGAAGACCTGTTATTGAATAGTATAGGAAGTATCGGTCGGGTTAATTTCGTAGGTTTGAGCGTTGATGCTACTAAGAAGTATGTATTTTCAAACCTTGATGTTGCCTATGCCTTTTACAATGCATTTGGGAGGGTCAATGGATTTTCAATTAGGAAGTTCAAGGCTGGGCACAGTGAGATTGATAAGAGCATACTCTGGCAAACATTTGTGTGTTCGAGACAAGGATATCGTATTTTCAGAGGGGTCGATGAAACAAATAGGAAGAGAGCTCTAAAGCCAAAGACTAGGTGTGGGTGTGTAGCATAAATGCGAGTTCACATAGATGTTGGCAGGGACTGGTGGTATACAACATTATTTCAAAATGAACATAATCATGAGTTAATACCCCTAACTTTGAGCCGGATGTTGAGATCGCAACGGAGAATGATTGATGAAGAAATTTGAAGAATGAACGACATGAGAGATGCTGGAATTTCCATAACCCAAATATATATGCATTTTGCCGAGCAATCTGGTGGTTTTGAGAATGTTAGATTTCGAAGAAAAGACATGTACAACCAAATAGAAAAGAAAAGGCAATTGATGGAAAGTGATGTGACCGAAACGTTGAAGTATCTAAAGAAGCGGAAGAAATTAGATCCAAAATTTTACAGGAGCTTGATGGAGGAAGAATGGCGGTAAAGATTTTCACAAAAATATCGCGTTGCAAGTATAGTTCTAAACCGACAATTAAACCTCAATCAACGTTTAGATTGTTTGTCACAAATACAAACCCAATAAAATTAACCGAAGTATTCAAACCTCGGGTCATCTCTCAAGGAATTGTAGGGAAGTATATTTATTATTGGTTATGGGAAAGTATATTTTTGGGTTTTGTAATAAGAAACAAGAAAGTAAAATGGCGAAAAAATAAACTAATAACTAAGAAGGCTCTTAGCAAGGATTGAGAATTAGAAGTCATATCCTTATTATCATTATCAATTGTGATGGTAAATGTGGATTGCCTTCACTTAGTTAACCTCTAACCAATGGAGGAAGGTCAAGTGCATACAATCAACTTAAGTTCACAAGTCCTAGTCAACTTATAGTGAGAGACTAGATTTAATGAGGTTCAAGCTAACCGGCAATCTTCAATTACCATTCAACAAAAGAGTTTTGATAACTCAAGCGTCTCTAATTGATTAATCCAAGTTAAGAACATAAAAATCTATTTTAAAATTCTACCAAGCATTTTATCAAACACTTGGTAGGCACAAAATAAAAGCATGAAAACTAACAAGACATAGCAAAATCTAAGACTAACAATTGCAAGAGGAAACAATAACAACAAATTAAAGAAAGCAATCATAAACATGAAAACATAAATTGCATTAATATGGATTAAAGGAAACAAGAAGAATTCATAAACTAAATTAACAACATAAGGAAATCAACAAGAGAAGTAGATAAGCCAAAGTACTAGAACAAATAAAATTAGAAGAAAACTAAATCAAAGCAAGGTAGAAATCTGAATTTGAGAAGAACTAAAACTAAAAGAAACCCTAAAACCTAAAGTGTGTGAATGAATGTTGTGTATATGATTGATTTCTCCTTCCAGCTCTACTCTGCAACCTCTAATCAGTATTTTCGGACCTGAAACTGGGTCAAAAGTAGCCCAGAAATCGCCCCCAGCATTTTCTGTTTAATGCAGCACGTGACACTCTGTTACGCGTACGCGTCTGCCACGTGTACGCATCGCTGAACAAATTTCTGGTCACATGTACGCGTCATCTATGCGTACGCGTCGCTACCAGCTTCTGAAATTTCCCATTTCTTGTGTTCCTCCCACTTTTGAATGCTTCATTTATATCCTCTAAGCCATTCCTGCCCTATAAACCCTGAAAACACTTAACAAATATATCACGGCATCGAATGGTAATAAGAGAGAATTAGAATGAGCAAATTTAAGGTCAAAGAAACATGTTTTCAATCATAGCACAAAATTAGGAAGGAAAATGAAAAACATGCGAATTGTATGAATAAGTGTGAGAATAATGGATAAAATCCACTCAATTCAATACAAAATAAATCGTAAAATAGTGGTTTATCAATCTCCCCACACTTAAACATTAGCATGTCCTCATGCTAAGCTCAAGAAAAATGTTAAATGAAAAATGCTTTTTCCTACTTGGTTAAAAGTAAATCAAATTCTCCAAAAACAAATATGAACTGTGTAAGACCTCTAATTTTTTTTAAAAGTTATTAATTAATTATTTACGATGCATTATATTTATTTAAGACTGTATTTCAGAGATTTTTATATAAAAGATGAGTAAACTCTTATTTTTATTTAGAGTTCTTATAATTGAAAAATAGTGAATATTTTATATGCCTTAATTTTAAATATTTATATTTTTAACCTTATTTTATAAATGAAGGAGAATTAATTTATTTGTCTCCAATTTTTATTTAATTAGCATTTAATCGATACTAATTTATAAATTTGTAATTGAAAGGTATTTTAAAGATGGATATTTTATATTTAATCTAATATAATATCTCTTAATTTTATTAAAATTAAACAAAATCTCAATTTGCCCCAAATCAAACTCTAATTCCCAAATTAAACCCTAATCCTAATTTACATTACTCTTAACCCTAATTGGAACCTAATTTACCCCTCATCACCACTAACCCACCGCCACACTCACCTCACCCTCACCTAATGCACTCACCCTCAACAATAATGATACACACACAGCAAAGATGAAAGGAAGGAAAGAAAGAAAGAAAAGGGAAGAGGGAAGGGGACCGCGGAGAGGAAGGAGAGGGGGAAGAAGGGGAAGGCGGCGCGGTGGGCGTTATTGCCACCGTCGCCGCCGCTGTTGATGGAGGAGGGAAGAGACCCGAGAAAGAAAAGAGAGCGTTGATGGGAGAGGAAGACCGCGCAGCTCGCCACGGCCGCCGTTTCTGCACCGTCGCGTCGTGAGCAGAGAGAGGGAGAGAAAGAGAGCTTGTGAGGGAGCCACCGCGGAAGGGAGGTTGCCACCGTGTCCTGCCGCTAGCGCCGCTGCCGTTCGTCCTCTCCGTTGCTAGACGCCGCCGTTGGAATCGCGATCAGAGAATGCGGGCGAGGGAAACCGTCGCGGAGCTGTCGTCGTCGCCGTTGCTGGTGCCGGAAACCTTTTTCAAGCCTGTGTTTGTTAGTAAGCCCTAACCCTGCTTCAGCTTCTTTATCCGTTAAGTTTACCTTTACCGTGAGAGTTGTCGCTGAGGTTGTCTGTGCCAGGTTATACGGTCACCGTGAGTCTCTCTGCCGCCGTCCAAGCTGCCACCAGAAGGATCCACCACAGCCTCCTCTTGTCTTCGAATCAGTACTGCCCTTTTCCAGTTTCAATCCCAATTCTGCTATTTCTGAATATGTAACTCCTTAGTCCTTATTCTGTTTCCATTTTGTTTCTTAGTCTTTTTCTATTATGAATAAGGAAAACCTATGTTTCTGTTTAACACTGCTACTTTGCCTTCCCTGTTTGCTGATGGAATTATCATAGGTAATAGTATTAATGGTACTAATGAGCTATTAGAGTTGCTGCCGCTGCTGAAATTAACAAAAAGGGAAGGGAGTTACTGTGTTTAACCTATGTGAATTCAGCTAGTCGAGGTAGGGATTTTCTTAAAATTTACTTTATCTTACAGAGTTGTTATAAATGGATATTAATGTGAGAAACATATGTGTGTGATTATGATTGTCTTATAAATGTGGTTGTTTGCTGGACTGAATGACTGATTGCTCGATTGTTTGAGTAGTTTGTGATTGCTGAAAAGAAAATTAGTTTGAAAGGTTATTTAGTTGATTATTATGAAAAGTGGTTTTCTTGGTTTTGAAGCTATTTTTGATAATACAAATGAATCGGCTCTAAAAATGATTTGAAATATGAAACTGAATTAATTTTGGAAACGGTTTAATTTTGAGTTAGTCTGATTTTATAAATGATTTAGTATATGAGTTGGTTTGATTTTAAAAAGAGAATTATTATTAACACTGATTCGTTTTGAGAATAGTTTGATATTGGAATTGGTTGAATTTTGGAAATAAATGAGATTGGGAAATGGTTGAGAAAAAGTTTGAGAAATGTTTGGATGGGACCCGAAAAGGGTGGCAGAATCCAAGTTTTAGAGGAAATGCTGCCGAAATTTTATAAAATTAGAAGTTCCATTTGAAGTAGTTATTTTACAAGGTTTAATTTTAAGCGTTATATGGTTTAAGATTACTTTATTTATTAAAGGAAAAGTTATATTTTGGATTGAGAATTGTTAATGGATGGAATGGAAAGAAGGATGATAAGGATTTTCTTTGAAATATGGTTTTGAAATGAACTTGGAAATGAGATTTGGATTGATGAATGATTATGATGCTGAGAATGTTGAGATGTGAACTTTGAATTATTCACATGGCTTATGAATTTGAGATATCTGAGATACGAGGTTCCCTGGATTAAGTACCGTGGCTTGCCACCACGTGTACCAGGTTGAAAACTCGATACTCTGTTGACCCTACGATGTAAGTGTGTGACCGGGCACTATATAAATTCCCGGGAATGTTACCCCCATTGAGTAATATTGATTATTTGAGAAAAAGCTATGCATAGACTCTTGGGGATGCACGTCGGGGGACTGTCTAAGTATAATTCAGACTTGTCGGGTTGGCTGGATAACCGACAGATGAGCCTCATCAGCCATAGGACAGGCATGCATCATATGCATTTGTATGCTTTGCTTGAGTTTGAACTTGTTTTGGTTTGCCTAATTGCTAAACTGTTCGTAACTGCTACTTGGACTATTTGCTGTAACTGCTGCCTACTTGTGCTTTCCTTGTCTGCCTTGCCTGTGTTTGTCCTGGCATGCTACATTTGAGATTGAACTTTGGTGCTATATTAATGATTGTGTTGTTTGATTGTGTGGTTGGTTTCTGATTGAAAGTTTCTTATAAGAAAGGAAAGGTTTCGGATTTCTGAAAGATTAAACATTGTTTCTTTGAAAAGATTTTGAACAATTACCTATTGGTTTTTAAAAGATTCATAAGGCAATGATAATCACTGAGTTTGAAAACAGTTTTCTTATAAAATATCTTCTTATGACAACTTTGAAACTCCGTGGTGAGACTGTGTGGTTAGGTTCTCACCCCCCTACAGCTTTACCTTTTCAGGAACCAGATGAAGAGACATTAAGGAGTGTTATACTGCGTTTGGTTTATATATTGTTGTATTAATTAGATTATTTTCTTCCCTCATCTTTGTTATTACAAATTTGTAAGAGGGATAGGAATTGTATGTTTTATATGTATATTATATTATGAGTTATTATGTAAGGAGTTTTGTATATGAATCTATGCCTACTTGTATTTTTCTTAAGATAAAGTATCTATTTTCGGTTTTTGAAGAAATCAGCGATACAGTGTCGAGTCACAGGCTCCTATTTAGTATTTAGTATGTAAAGTAGTCGTAATACTATTTGCTATCAGAGTGGCACAGCCGGAAGCGTGAGTTCTGATAGTGAGGGTGTTACAAACTGGATTCCACTAATTCAAATCATAAAATGAAGTACACATAGACTTGCAAGAAGAAAGTTCGTGAAAGCCGTGGACAAAGAATCGAGCATTGAACCCTCACCGGAAGTGTATACACTCTAATCACTCAAGTGTTTGAGGTTTAATTCTCTCAATTCTCTACTAACCTTGCTTTCTAAGGCTTGTTCTTCTTCTACCAATCAACAAAAATTTAATGCACAAATACACATATCAAGAGGTCTTTCAAGGGTTGTAATGGGGTTAAGGTCAAGGTAGGATTGTATTTGGTCAAGTGGACTAAAATCTGAATCCTTAATTAACCTAAACTTCTCACCTAACTTAAGACAATCCATGGAATCAACATACAAAATCTAACTACCCATTAACTATGTTTACCACATATTCATGCATTCCAATTTGAGTACAGTACATATGCATTGCTATCACCATTTACTTTGGGGCATTTTGTCCCTTTTTATTATTTGCTCTTTTTTTTTCTTTTTATTTTTCTTTTCTTTTGTTTTTCTCAATGCATATGACTAAGGTATTGAATGCATGAACATGTCCTCAATATTTTTTTCACATTTTCACAAAAAAAGTCTAACATACTCAATTCCCAAACCAAATATTACCAAACCCAACTTTCCCACACTTAAATCATGAACACTTTCACTAGTCTAAGCTAACCAAGGATTCAAATTAAGGTCATTCATTGTTTTTCGTTTAGAGTTAATAATGTGCTAAAGTAAAGAACAAATGGGGTAAAATAGGCTCAACATTTGGTTTGCAAAGGATAATGAAAAGGTAAGGCCATATGGGTATGTGAGCTATAGTGAAACAAAGGCCTCAATCACATAAGTGTATGCATACATCAAACAATGGAAATATAGAATTAAGCAAGACAAAGATCACAATTTTAGAGAGAACAACACACACCAAAATAAAACATTGGTTGATAAGATGCAACCAATCAAATAGGTTCAAAATCTCGCTGGTTTTGTGTGTTCGAGCTCTGAAACCATGTTCTAAAATAATTTTTTTCAAGCAAGTTCAACAAAAATTTTAATTCAAATTAGTGAAATGCTATAAAATAGTTTCTTGAAAAAGAATTCATCACTTCAACCAAGTAGTACATAAATGCAAACAACTAACTACACATGCAATCTATTATGCAATGCAATAATTAACTAACAAAGAAAATTAAGAATTGGTGTTGAAAAGAAAGTAACTAACCCACGAAAGTTGGTATCGACCTCCCCCCACTTAAAAATTGCACCGTCCTCGGTGCATGCAAAGATATGCAAGTGGATAGGTGGCTACAACTGATGCGCTTTCTCAAAAGATTGTGCGGAGAGACTTGTTGTGCCCCGGTTAGAAACTTTTTCTTTTCCCTCTTGGTGGCCAGCCTGAAAGGAGAGAAGAAGAAAAAAGAAAAAGAACCCACAAACAAAGATATGCAAACAAATAAAATATAGGTGTGCTAATGCCAAGTAATAATGAGGTTCTCAACTACATGGTAGCTACAAAATGTGAGTGAGAAAATAATAGAAGCGAAGGGCATATCAAGTAAATAGCAGACAAGTCAAGAAGCACCCAAAACAATGCAAGAAATATGCAACAGTTGAGTAAGAACATTCAATACCAATAGTATAATATCAAACTTAGAAAAGAAAATAAGAACAAGCAACAAGGTTAAAATGCAATAAATAAAGTATGCAAATGCAATAAATGAGGGAGAATAAAGATGAGAAGGGAAAGGAATTAAGAAGAAGAAATGTAGAAAGAAAGAAGAACAAGAGAAGAAAGAAGACGAAAGGAGAAAAGAAAGTAAAAGAAAGTAAAAGATGACGCAACGCGTAAGCGTCGCCCACGTGTACACGTGGGTTGCAGAATAAGGAAGTGACACATATGCGTCAGTCACACGTACGCGTGGACGTGATTTGTACTCCGCGCACAACACTCGCACAGCGGCAGCCCAACTATCTGTTTTTAATATTGGACCATCAAAATTTTGGCGTCGACACGCACGCGTCGTCCACACCTACGCATGGATGGTAAATAACGCAAATGATGTGTACGTGTTAGTGACGTGCACGCGTGGGTTTGGCTATGCACCTAGCACCCCACCAGCGCGGTCCTGGCACAACTCTCTGTCCAGGCCACGCTGTTGCGCCATTCCAGCATGCTTTGGGCACAAACCAAATTTGGGCATTGACACGTACGCGTCGGTCACGCGCATGCGTGACAGCTTCTCTTTTTTTTTTTTAAATTAACAGGCTACCAAAGTAATGTCAAACATTAATAAACAAGCAAAATCACAATGTAAACTAAATAAATCTAACTAACAGTTAAAATTTAACTTATTACCAATATAAATAAAAGAGAAAATAGAAAGAATTTACCATAGTGGGGTGTCTCCCACCTAGCACTTGTAGTTAAATTCCTTAAGTTGGACATTTGGTGAGCTCCTTGTCATGGTGGCTTGTGCTTGAACTCATCTTGAAACTTCCACCAATGCTTGGATTTCCAATAAGCTCCAATATTTCCAAGTGAATTTACCAAGCTTTGATGAAGTTTTTCACAAGTTTTGAGCTCCCAAAGTTGATCCTCTTGTATGCCGGGATCCCAAATCTTGTTTCTACACCCGTCTTTAAGTGGATCATCATTGTTCCAACCGGGTGGCAAGCAATCCGAATTCTCACTGAGGCACCCGAACAACTTTCTAGACCCAATCAATTGAGAACTATACCAACCATTGCACTTAGACCTTGAACATCCAACCATAACGAACCTAGGATTGTGTTACCAACTACTAACCATCCCCCTTGTACTCTTAAAACTACAAAGAGCTCTAAGTTGTCCATCCGTCTCAAGCAAACCGTATGCAAGTGAGAAATTAAAGCTTAAGGAGTAGAGATTTACCCCCTTGAATGAAAGGACGGATGGTGATGGCTTTGGGAGAGGTGGCTCCAGTGGCGGCTCTGCTAATGTATGCTTCACTCTCTTGGACTCCTCTTTGATGATCTCCACCTCTTGACAACCTTCTGCAACATCAACCTTTTCTTCAAGTTCAATGAGAGAGGATTCAATTGTAGATAAAAACTCATCAATTATTGAATCCATCTCATAATCAACCTCCTCAAAGTCTTCGACCATGATATGCCTTGGAGGTTGCACACCCTCCTCAACATCAAATTCAAACGTCTTGGAAGGAGGATTTATGACTTGAGATTCCCATGGAGGTTCCGCATTTCCTAAATCTTTCACCACTTCCTTTTCTTCAATAATTTTGGCATTCTCCACTTGCTCTAGTACAAAATCCAGCTCCTCCGTGATGACTTCCACCTCTTGACAACTTTCTTCAATTCCCACTTTCTTGTTAACTTCTTCCAACTCTTCCCCATTGATCGAGTCATGTGTTGGAGGGTGTATACATTCCTCCTCAACATTGGTTTCACATCCGATGGAAAAAGCTTCAACAAGATTCTTATTGTAACTTGGTGTAGAGTTGTCTTCAATGATGGAACTTCCCTCTTGTTCAACCTTCCCTAATTCTTCAACTATTCCTTCATCTTCAAGGGTCTCTCCTATCTCCACCTTTTGGGCCTCCTCTTGCTTCTCTTGAAGTATGGATGCGTGAATCTGATCCATTAAGTCCCTAAGATGATCCCTTCTCTCTTGTTCCATGTTACCAGCATAATTGGGATCATATTGCTCTTGGATTGATGGATATGGGTGAAAAAGAAGTGCACTAGAGTTCGAGGGTTGAGTATTGGAGGTAGAAGGTAGATCCACATGGGATATAAGAGCTTAGAGAGTAGAGGTGAGACCGGTGAGAGTAGAGGTAAGTGTGGTTTAAAGCTCTCGTTACCCTTGGCGAATAACACTAAAGGTATCATCTATGGGAGCTTGGGGTGGATAGGAGGGTTCATTTATTGGGAGAAAGGGCTCATAATACGAAGGTGGTTCTTCTTGATAAGGATATAGAGATGGTGTATATTGAGGTGGTGGTTCTTGGGAGTAACTGTGGTGGAATTGGGGTGGTTCTATGTAAGGTTCATATTATGGTGGTTGGTGTGGTGGATAAGGTTAGGGTCATATGGAGGTGAATGGTGGAAAGGGGCTTGTGAGTATGGTGATTCAGAGCTATGTTGAGGAGGGGGTTCATAGGCATATGGTGGGGCTTGTTGGTAACTACAAGGGGATCCACCATAGCTATTGGATTGATATGTATCCTAGAATGGCTCTTGCTTATAGTACGTTGGTGGAGGTTATTGCCAAAAAGGTTGATCTTATGCTCGAGGCTCCTCCCACCTTTGATTGTTCCACCCTTGATGCATGTTCTCATTGTAGCTTCCATTTCCTACAACATAATTTGAACCAAACTCATAGCCAAAGGGGTGAGAATTTATAGTAGCAAGAGAAAATAAAAACAAAATCTAATAAGAAATAATGAAAATAAACTCCTAGAACTAGAAACGACTAACAAAGAAACAAAAAGGCAAACATATTCACAATATTCACAATAACCAATAATAAGGCACACATTTGCAATTCCCCAGCAACGGCGCTAAAAACTTGACGGAGGAAAAATATCGGTAAAGATTTTCACAAAAATATCGCGTTGCAAGAATAGTTCTAAACCGACAATTAAACCTCAATCAATGTTTAGATTGTTTGTCACAAATACAAACCCAATAAAATTAACTGAAGTATTCAAACCTCGGGTCGTCTCTCAAGGAATTGTAGGGAAGTATGTTTATTATTGGTTATGGGAAAGTATATTTTTGGGTTTGTAATAAGAAACAAGAAAGTAAAATGGCGAGAAAATAAACTAATAACTAAGAAGGCTCTTAGCAAGGATTGAGAATTAGAAGTCCTATCCTTATTATTATCATCATCAATTGTGATGGTAAATGTGGATTGCCTTCACTTAGTTAACCTCTAACCAATGGAGGAAGGTCAAGTGCATACAATCACCTTGAGTTCACAAGTCTTAGTCAACTCATAGTGAGAGACTAGATTTAGTGAGGTTCAAGCTAACCGGCAATCTTCAATTACCATTCAACAAAAGAGTTTTGATAACTCAAGAGTCTTTAATTGATCAATCCAAGTTAAGAACATAAAAATCTATTTTAAAATCCTACCAAACATTTTATCAAACACTTGTTCGGCATAAAATAAAAGCATAAAAACTAACAAGGCATAGCAAAATCTAAGACTAACAATTGCAAGAGGAAACAATAACAACAAATTAAAGAAAGAAATCATAAACATGAAAACATAAATTGCATTAATATGGATTAAAGGAAACAAGAAAAATTCATATACTAAATTGGCAACATTAGGAAATCAACAAGAGAAGTAGATAAGCCAAAGTACTAGAACAAATAAAATTAGAAGAAAACTAAATTAAAGCAAGGTAGAAATCTAAATTTGAGAAGAACTAAAACTAAAAGAAACCCTAAAACCTAGAGAGAGGAGAGAGCTCCTCTCTCTCTAGAATTCAACATCTAAAACCTAAAGTGTGTGAATGAATGTTATGTGTATGATTGATTCCTCCTTCCAGCTCCACTTTGCAACCTCTAATCAGTATTTTCGGGCTTGAAACTGGGTCAAAAGTAGCCCAGAAATCGCCCCCAGTGTTTTCTATTTAATGCAGCACGTGGCACTTTGTCATGCATACGCGTCGCTGAACAAATTCCTGGTCACGCGTACGCGTCATCCACGCGTACGCGTCACTTTCCTGCTGCACTGGTCACGCGTGCGCGTCACTACCAGCTTCTGAAATTCCCTGTTTCTTGTGTTCCTCCCACTTTTGCATGCTTCCTTTCCATCCTCTAAGCCATTCCTGCCCTATAAACCTTGAAAACACTTAACAAACATATCACGGCATCGAATGATAATAAGAGAGAGTTAAAATTAGCAAATTTTAGGCCAAAGAAACATGTTTCAATCATAGCACAAAATTAGGAAAGAAAATGTAAAACATGCGAATTGTATCAATAAGTGTGAGAATAATGGATAAAATCCACTCAATTCAATACAAAATAAATCGTAAAATAGTGGTTTATCAGAGCTACGAGTTGGATAACAATGGTGTGTTTCGACACCTAATCTGGATGGACAGGAAGAGCCGTGTTGACTTTGAAGTATTTGGTGACGTTATGGCCTTTGATGCAACTTACAAGAAAAACAAGTACAAGTTTCCATTGGTAGTTTTCTTAAGAGTGAACCATCACCTTCAAACAATAGTTTTTGGCAGTGCAATTGTGGCTAATGAAGGAGAAGGAACTTACATATGGCTGTTACAGAGATTCGTGGAAGCAATGAATGGTAAACGATCAGATGCTGTGATAACTGATGGTGCCAAGGCTATGAAGCTTGCAATTGAAAAGGTCTTTCCAGAGGCACGCCAGAGGTTGTGCGGATGGCATTTGTTAAGAAATGCCACAGCCAATGTCTCCAACCCCAAGTTTACCCAACAATTCAGGAAATGTATGCTTGGCGATTATGAGATTGATGAGTTTGAGGAGCAGTGGGCGTCAATGGTTAATAGTTTTGGGGTTAAGAACATGGAGTGGGTTAAGACCACTTATGGGATTAAATATATGTGGGCTACAACACATATGAAAGGCAAGTTCTTTGCCGGGTTGAGAAATACATCGAGGTGTGAGGCACTACATTCGCAAGTTGCTAGGTTTGTAAAATCTGGCTACAACATTAAGGAATTCCTCCATCACTTCCGTCGGTGAATGGGTTTATTGCGGAATAATGAGGCTGAGGCTGACTATTACATCTCATACGGGTTTCCGATAATGCAAACACAGGTGCAAGCATTGGAGCGATCAGGTGCAACTGTTTATACAAGAGAGGTGTTCTACTTGTTTCGATAGTTATTGTTGAAAGCATCAAGTGCGATAATAGTTGATTGGCGAGAGACTTCATGTAATGTGAACTATGATGTACGAAAATATTATGAGTTAACATGAAAATGAGTTGTATCTTATTGGCCTGACAATAGTGAGTTTAGGTGTTCATGTCAACGAATGGAGTCATTTGGTATTCCATGTGTTTATATCCTTCGTCTATTGATATATCTTCAAATTACAGAATTACCTGAGTTATTGATATTGAAGTGGTGGACCATGAAAGCAAAAGAGGCACATATAAGGTTGGAGCAGCGGGGATCGTTAGTTGGAAATGGAAGTTATGAGAGTAGGATTGCTGCTATGAATGATGAGCTGGAGGGCTTGCCATTTGCTGCTTGCGAAGATTTAGGTGATTTTAAGGATGTTATGAAGTGGGTTAGAAACAAAAAGGCTGAATTATTTGCCAACTATAACATCCCAAATTTTTTGAAAATTAAATAATTAGTTATTTTAAAAAAAAATATTTTTAACAAAAATAATTAAATAGAATTTTATGATTATTAAAGTTTAATTTAATTATAATTTATTCTATTATTTTAAATTATCTATTAGAAACTATTTTGATAGTTACCGTTTAAATTAATTTTTATAAATATTATTATTATTATTATTATTACTACTTGTTCATACCCTGGCCCAATAATAAAGGTCCAGGATCCAAGCAAATAGGCCCAACCCAAAGGGTTGGCCCTCACCCAGTACTAGCCTTCATCCCAAGAAGTCAGTACTGAACACGACCTGCTCCAAAGAAGTCGGATACGAGGGTTAGCTGGCAGATAACACTCATTCGAATGAGTAACTGCCACTAGAAACTCTCTAACCACCTCGTAGAGCCATATCTTAACCTCCCTAAGATATGGGAACGGTTATCCACCTAAAAAGGTGGCACTACTCCAGCGGTGGTTATTGGTTCACCACTATAAATACCCTGACATCCCTCAGGTATCACTAAGTTCCAATATTCTCTAACTTGCTCACACTCTTGCTAACTTAGGCATCGGAGTGTCTTTGCAGGTACCACCCCCCATTCTTTCACACGTACAAGTCGGACGGAGGAACACCGAGGAACAGATCTACTCGAAAGCCACCTCCTTCATACGTTTGGGCCAACCAACGCCATCCGGCCCATTAATCTCCGGTTACCCACCGTAACATTGGCGCCGTTGCCGGGGACCCGAGAGATCAACCAGTGATGGCGGAAAGATCCCCTGAAGAGGGTCATGTGGAGACAGATTCCGAACAAGAGAATTTGAACACCGGAAACAATGAGGCAGATCAGACCCTCCACCAGGAAGTCAATGATCAACATAGGGAAGGCACCTCCGGAATCAAAAATCCGAAGGTGAACTCCTCGGAGGGGCGCGAATCAGAAAAAGAAGGACCCTCGCACGCTAGTGAACTTATGGGATTAATCCATAGCCACCTCGAGCAGCTAGAACAGGAGCGGGAACGACAAAGGGAAGCTGAAAAGAACCTAAAAGAGGAGATGGAGCGATGAAAAGAGTTAGAAAGAAAACTCTTAAAGTTAGAATCCTCCCTCAAAGGTCAGGATTCCCACGACGATAAAGAACATTCTCCCTTAGGAGAGAAAGATCCGTTTAGCGAGGACATAATGAGGGCAAAAGTTCCGAGAAACTTTAGAAGCCCCGATATGGACCTCTACGATGGAACCACCGATCCCAAGCATCATCTGAGCAACTTTAAAAGTCGGATGTATCTGACCGACGCTTCTGACGCTACGCGATGCAAAGCTTTCCCGACAACCTTGTCAAAAGCAACGATGAAGTGGTTCGACAGCCTCCCTCCGAGGTCAATTACCAGTTTTGAAGACCTCTCAAGAAAATTCTTGATGAGGTTCTCCATCCAGAAGGACAAAGTAAAGCATGCACCAAGTCTCCTGGGAATAAAACAGGAGGTCGGGGAGTCCTTACGGGCCTATATGGAAAGATTCAACAAAGCATGTTTGGAGATTCAAGACCTGCCCACCGAAGCAGTCATCATGGGGCTAGTCAATGGTCTTAGAGAAGGTCCCTTCTCACAATCCATATCAAAAAGACACCCCGCCTCTTTAAATGATGTACAGGAAAGAGCTGAAAAGTACATCAATATGGAAGAAAACGCTAGGCTAAGAGACCCGAGTTTGCGACTCGGGCACCCTCCCTCAACGAAAGAGAGGGAGAGGGAAGCGAAGAAGAAGGAAGAGCTCGGCCTCGATAGGCCAAGGAAATATCACTCTTATACTCCATTGAAAGTTCCTGTAGTGGACGTATACAGAGAAATTTGCAATACTGAAAGGCTGCCTCCCCCCAGACCCATTAAAAATAAAAAAGGGGGGAGCCGCGGTGATTACTGTGAGTACCACAAGATATATGGGCACTCTACAAACGACTGTTACGACCTTAAAAATGTGATAGAAAAGCTGGCCAGAGAAGGTCGGCTTGACAGATATCTCATAAAAAGGTCGGACAGTCATGGAAAAAAAAAGCGAGATGATATGGACAAAAGAAACCCACCACCACAAACTCCGGAGAGACATATCCATATGATCTTAGGAGGGTTTGCGGGAGGGGGACTCACGAAATCCTCTCGTAAGAGACACCTCAAGAGAGTTTACCAGGTTGAAGAGGGGTCCTCCGACCTCCCAACCATTTCATTCACAAAGGAAGATGGGCGAGGAATAATCCCTGGGCACGACGACCCAGTGGTAATCACCATGATCCTGGCAAATGCCCATCTACACAGAACACTAGTAGACCAAGGAAGCTCGGCGGACATCCTATTCAAGCCCGCCTTTGACAAACTAGGTTTAGATGAGAAAGAGTTAAGAGCCTACCCCGACACCTTGTACGGATTAGGTGACACGCCAATAAAGCCACTAGGATTTTTGCCCCTCCACACCACCTTTGGAAAGGGGGAAAAATCAAAGACTCTGAGTATAGACTTCATAGTCATCGACGAGGGATCGGCCTATAATGCTCTAATCGGCAGAGCTACCCTTAACCGACTTGGAGCGGTGGTATCGACACCCCACCTCTGCATGAAGTTCCCGACCTCGTCGGGGATAGCAACGGTGAGAGGAGATCAGAAGCTGGCAAGGAAGTGCTACAATGAAAGCCTAAACCTGAGAGGAAAAGGCAAAGAAGTTCACACAATAGAACTCGGGGGAGCAAGGGTTAAAGAAGAGCTGCGACCACAGCCCGGGGGAAAAACTGAGGAGATTCAGATCGGCGAAGAGGAAGGAAAAAACACTCACATAGGAGCCAACCTAGGGGAAACCCTAAGACAAGGGTTGATTAAGCTCCTAAGAGACAACTCAGATCTCTTCGCCTGGAAGGCCTCCGACATGCCTGGGATAGATCCCGAGCTCATGTCTCACAAGCTCTCGGTCTACTCAGGGTCCCGACCTGTGCAACAAAGAAGACGCAAGCTCGGCCCAGAACGAGCCCTAGTAATAGAAGAGCAAGTGCAGGCACTCCTAGAAGCCGGCTTCATCAGAGAAGTCAAATATCCAACATGGCTAGCCAATATAGTGCTAGTCAAAAAACAAAATGGTAAATGGAGAATGTGCGTCGACTACACCGACTTAAATAAGGCATGTCCCAAGGACCCTTATCCACTACCAAGTATTGACGCCCTAGTGGACTCTAGCTTGGGGTATCAATACCTATCATTCATGGACGCCTACTCAGGATATAACCAAATCCCGATGTACGAACCAGACCAGGAAAAAACATCATTCATCACGCCCAGAGCCAACTATTGCTACGCAGTCATGCCATTTGGGTTGAAAAATGCAGGGGCCACATATCAGAGGCTGATGAATAAGGTGTTTGCCCCCCACTTAGGGAGCTTAATGGAAGCATATGTCGACGATATGTTAGTAAAAACCAAGGAGGAAGTCGACCTCCTATCCGACCTCTCGCAAGTCTTTGACACCATAAGGTTGCACGGGATGAGACTAAACCCTGCAAAGTGCGCCCTCGCAGTGGAGGCAGGAAAATTTCTAGGATTCATGCTAACACAAAGAGGGATCGAAGCCAATCCCGACAAGTGTAGAGCTATCCTAGAAATGAAAAGCCCGACTTGTTTGCGAGAGGTCCAACAGCTGAACGGCCGACTAGCAGCTCTCTCCAGATTTTTGGCAGGATCAGCATTAAGATCCCTTCCACTGTTCTCCCTACTGAAAAAGGGGCACCAGTTTGAGTGGACTCCCGAATGCGAGGAGGCGTTCCAGGAGTTCAAAAAGTTCTTAAGCCAACCTCCTATCTTGACCCGACCTATAGCCGGAAAAGACCTCGTCCTATACCTATCCGTGGCAGACAAGGCCGTCTCAGCAGCCTTGATAAGAGAAGACGAGGTCAGCCAGCACCCAATCTACTTCATCAGTAAAGTTCTACAGGGCCCTGAGCTAAGGTATCACAAATTAGAAAAATTTGCCTACTCCTTAGTAATAGCCTCTCGAAGGCTACGGCCTTACTTTCAAGCTCACACAATAAGAGTCCGCACAAACCAACCCATGAAGCAAATCCTCCAAAAGACGGATGTTGCAGGAAGAATGGTCCAATGGGCAATAGAGCTCTCCGAGTTCGACTTGAAATACGAGACTCGGACGGCGATTAAAGCCCAGTGCCTCGCCGACTTCATTGCAGAGTACGCAGGGGACCAAGAGGACAAACCGACTACCTGGGAACTCTATGTGGATGGATCCTCCAATAAAGCAGGAAGCGGCGCAGGCATAATATTAGTAGATGAAAGGGGAACCCAGATAGAGGTTTCCCTCAAGTTTGAATTCCCAGCTTCAAATAATCAGGCAGAATACGAAGCCTTAATCGCAGGATTGAAGCTGGCTGAAGAGGTCGGTGCTATGAAGGTGATGGTATACAGCGACTCCCAAGTGGTGACCTCCCAAATAAGTGGGGAATATCAGGCAAAGGACCCAAATATGAAAAGGTACTTGGAAAAAGCTTTAGAGCTCCTGAGGCGCTTTGCAGAAACCGAGGTAAAACACATAACTCGGGATCTAAACAGCAGAGCAGACGCCCTATCCAAGCTAGCAAGTACCAAGCCGGGAGGAAATAACAGAAGCCTGATTCAAGAGACTCTCCAGGAACCTTCAGTGGTAAAAACGGAAGACACACTAGAAGTCTTCGAAGTGGTCGGATTAAACCTCGGATGGATGAACCCCTTAGTCGAATACCTAAAATTCGACATCCTCCCCAAGGAGGAAAAAGAAGCCCAGAAAATCCGAAGGGGAGCACAACACTATACCTTGGTGAAAAATGTTCTCTATAGAAGGGGGATATCAACACCATTGTTAAAGTGTGTACCGACCTCAAGAGTCACCGAGGTGTTGGAGGAGGTACATAGCGGAATCTGCGGGAACCATCTCGGAGCCAGGTCATTGGCCAGGAAAGTGATCCGAGCTGGATTCTACTGGCCAACCTTACAGAAAGATGCCACAGAATTTGTGAAAAAGTGCCAGCCATGTCAGATGCATGCAAATTTCCACGTGGCTCCCCCAGAAGAGCTCATTAGTATCACTTCTCCATGGCCCTTTGCAAAATGGGGAATGGATTTATTAGGTCCCTTTCCCCAGGCGCCAGGACAAGTTAAATACCTAATAGTGGGAATAGATTATTTCACAAAGTGGATAGAAGCAGAACCACTGGCCACCATCACTGCACAAAGAAGTCGGAGGTTCCTCTACAAAAATATAATCACAAGGTATGGGATACCTTATTCCATTACCACAGATAACGGAACCCAGTTCACCGACTCCACCTTTAGAAGCCTAGTAGCCAGTATGAACATCAAACACCAGTTCACCTCAGTGGAACACTCACAAGCCAATGGGCAAGCCGAAGCGGCCAACAAAGTCATACTGGCAGGGCTGAAGAAAAGATTACAAGAGGCGAAAGGAGCTTGGGCTGAAGAGCTCCAACAAGTACTATGGGCTTACAGAACAACCCCCCAATCCGCCACTGGAGAAACACCCTTCCGACTAGTCTATGGCGTAGAAGCCATGATCCCAATAGAGGTCAATGAGCAAAGCCCAAGAGTGATTTTCTACGACGAGATCAGGAATATACAGGGGCACAAAGAAGAGCTCGACTTGCTCCCTGAAGTCCGAGAAGAAGCTCAGATAAGAGAAGCAGCGTTGAAACAAAGGATGACTACAAGGTACAACAAAAAAGTCATTCGAAGGAGTTTCACCCCTGACGACTTAGTCTTGATCAGAAACGACATTGGAGTCAACAAATCGGGGGAGGGAAAGCTCGCTGCTAATTGGAAAGGACCATACAAGGTCAAGGAGGTCTTAGGAAAGGGCTATTATAAGGTGACCGATTTAGGCGGCACCGAGTTACCAAGGTCATGGCATGCTTGTAATATGAAAAGGTACTACAGTTAAAAGAAAACTCTACTCCCTGATGTACTCTTTTCCCAGCTTCATGATTTTTTCCCAGAATCAAAGGGTTTTTTCTGGAGAAGGGTTTTTAACGAGGCATCATAGTGGGGACTAAGGGAAATAAATTATCAAAAGCCCTTAGAAGCAATAAGGTACCTCCTCAATTAATAAAGATCTTTTTCATCTTAAATATCTCTTTTAAGTTCCCTTTTTATTCTCTTTCCACGAAACGCGCCGATTTAAGCTCGACAAAACGTGAAAATCCCATGAACCGACCAAGATGGTCGTCAGGATAAAACGACGAGGTACAAATCGGCGTAAAGAGGCTATAGAAGTCGATCATGATAAACTCGGAAACAATCTGACTCATAAGTCGGAAAACGAAGCCGAGTAAAGTTAAAATGAATCGCAAAAGTAGCCTAAGCCACGAAAAACTCAATAAAACAAAATTGAGTACTAAGAATAACAAAAAGAGATAAGGAAAAACTAAGAAAAAATAGTAAGGCTGCCTTACTAATCAGAAAAGCAGGCAAGCCTCAAAGAAAAGGTTTTTTCTAGAAAAGATCGAAGAGTCAAAAGAACCACGAACAGAAAAAGCATGCGCACATAAGGTAACTCAAAACCCCTAAAGGGCATTTATTTAACGCTAAATTAAACCCTTATTAAAAAAGGGCATCATAAATTGTTTTGTTTACGGCCTTAAAAGGCCAAAAAATTGTTCAAAACACCAACAAATAAATATAAAGAGTTAAAAAGAGGGGCCCACAGGCCGGGCCCCAATAGCCAAAATCACTTTTTAAGAGGATCACCACCAGCAGAGTCAGGGGGAACGCCAGGAGCAGGAGTCGAAGAGGAAGTCGGGAGAATGGTAGAGGAACTCGGAGCGTCCTTAGAGCGAGGAGGGGACTCTACGATCCTCTGCCCCCGAGTCTTTAAATCAGACTCAGACACCACTATGGGGACAGGAGGATCCACGATGGCACCATCAATAACAATCTTATCAGGGTCCAAAGGAGAAAGGTCCAAGTCAGGAGCAATAACTCCGACCTGTTCCTTGAAAATCCTCCAGGCCTCATCAGCACCATCCGCAATAGAGTCCTCCAACTCGGTGTAGGCCTTCCGAGCATTCAGCAAGTCGTTCTTTACAGACACAAGATTAGCAAATAAACTATTGTAGCTGGCTTGCGCTGCTTTCCTCAAATCTACCTCCATGTTGCATTGGGCTTGCAACTTCTGCCCCTTCTCTCGGAGGCTGTCCCTCTCCTCCTTCAGTTTGGCGACTTTCCCCTCCAACTCCTTCTCATGCTCCTGATATATGCAAAGTCTACCCTCCAGCTCCTCGACCCTCGAGGTCGTCCCTAAGGAGTTGATGGGAGTCTTCTCAAATATATCCAAGAGTTTGCCACAAACCCCCGCCGTCTTGAGACTCTCCTCAACCACAGTGGTGAGGTAGTGCCGAACAGAAACATCATCCATACTCATACGAGCATGAGGATAGATGTTCTTTCGGACGAACGCAAGAGCGTCCGCCTCACCAGAAGCGCCGGACTCCAAGGTCTTGCGCTTCTTTAGCTCTGGTTCGGGAGTAGGTCGGGCGGAAAGGGGTGACAGAGAGGAGGCAGAAGAAGAAATCACAATAGGTTGGGAGGAAGTCCCAACATTCCGAGGAGGAGGAGAAGGAGAGACAGCCACCCTAGCACCACCAGATCTGGCGCGAGACTTCGCCTTGGCTTCCTGAACCCTCTGGAAAGACTCTTGAGCATTTTTCTTTGCCATCTCTACAAAAACAAATTGGCAGCTAAAAATCAGACAAGTCGGTAAAAGAAATTGCAAGTCGGAGATAAATGAAAAACGCAAAAAGCTACCTAGTTGTGACTGAACAAAGGTCGGCGACCCCTGGAGAAACTTTTTAGTATCCAAATATGGGGCGCTCCCCCACACTTCTCGGAGGAACCCCACAATGGCCGCCTCCACCTCATCCAGGTCGTCCAGACCATATTTCTCGCAGGGAGAGGCCTCTAGCCAATATAAAGGGAACCGGGGAGAAGAATCATCATCCAAGAAAAAGGGGTGGTGACCCTCTACTGCTTGAACTTTGAAAAAATAGTTTTTGAAATCATGAAAGGATTCGTCAAAAAGGGTAAAAAGCCTCCGACCTTGAATGGCACGGAAGGACACCCACTGTTGCTTATTATTTAACCCACTGAAGGGCTTGGTCATATGGAAGAGATAGAAGAAAATCCTCAGAGAAGTCGGGAACTCTAAGGCCTGGCTGATAAATTGGTAAATTTTCAAAAAACCCCAAGAGTTGGGGTGAAGCTGGGTAGGGGCAACCCGGCAATGACGCAACACAGACATTTCAAACTCTGAAAAGGGGAGAAAAACGCCCAAACGAGTAACCATACTCTCATACATAAAAAAGAAATGAGGGGCCGTCTCGTCGGCCCTCCCGAAACAAACCCGGTCTTCTGGACCCGGGACTATCAACTCGTACTTCGGCTCATCTTCTTCAGAAGTACAAATTCTATAGTGAGTACGCAGGTGGGTGATAAATTCAGTATCAACTGAGGGCTCCTCCCCTAGGACCGTAACATCAACCCACTGGGAGAGAGCATCTACGGAAGCCATTTCTTTTCTTAAAAAAGGGTGACAAGAAACCTACAAAAGAAAAGGAAAATCAACACACGGTCTCTAAGGGAAGGGGTACGGAACTAAAGCCTACAAACCAAATCTACCTACAAAGATAAAGACACGCAAATAGAACGCATGAAGGGGAAAAAGCTAACCTTTGAGTCTGAAATCAAGACTGGAGGATGTAAAAGCCTTCGAAACGCAAGAACGCAGCACGAACAAATGTAAGGGAAATTTGAAAGATTGCAGAAACGAAACAACGAAAGAGAGGGAAAGTATTTATAAAGACGTTAGGGGCATAATGGTAAAACTGGGGCAATCCTTAATAAAGGAGCACCGTTACCAAGGCCATTAAATCCCTACGCATACCCAACGGACACGACGCTTGATTAGACGTAACCGTCAGAACCGAAAGGTCAAGAAAAATCACGTCGGTTCCTAAGTCATCATGTCGGTCCTCTTGCAAATCGGCTACGACCCCGAGTTGAGTACTCGAACCCCAATCCTAAAAAAGAAATTGGGCTCGAGTAGGGGCACTGTTCATACCCTGGCCCAATAATAAAGGTCCAGGATCCAAGCAAATAGGCCCAACCCAAAGGGTTGGCCCTCACCCAGTACCAGCCTTCATCCCAAGAAGTCGGTACTGAACACGACCTGCTCCAAAGAAGTCGGATACGAGGGTTAGCTGGCAGATAACACTCATTCGAATGAGTAACTGCCCCTAGAAACTCTCTAACCACCTCGTAGAGCCATATCTTAACCTCCCTAAGATATGGGAACGGTTATCCACCTAAAAAGGTGGCACTACTCCAGCGGTGGTTATTGGTTCACCACTATAAATACCCTGACATCCCTCAGGTATCACTAAGTTCCAATATTCTCTAACTTGCTCACACTCTTGCTAACTTAGGCATCGGAGTGTCTTTGCAGGTACCACCCCCCATTCTTTCACACGTACAAGTCGGATGGAGGAACACCGAGGAACAGATCTACTCGAAAGCCACCTCCTTCATACGTTTGGGCCAACCAACGCCATCCGGCCCATTAATCTCCGGTTACCCACCGTAACACTACTATTGTTATTATTATTGTTATTATTATTATTATTATTATTATTAAAGTTTACAAAGAAAAGGGAAGAAAATTAGAAAGAATGGCCAAAGCCATTAAATGGAACCAAAGAAAAAGAAAGAAACATGCTTATATGTATATGTATAACCTAAGCATGACATCTAATCATTTCATTTAATAACTAATGACACCTAAGCTTCTTCATATGTAACATTTTCTCCTAAATCATGATTTAGCAATACCTATCATCCTTGCATGCTTTATTTTTCGGTAAGGCAGGAGAGAAAGAACCGAGAAAGAGAAAGGAGAAACCGTGAACTTCATTAGAGCTTTCGAGCTCGATTTCTTGCAATTCGTAATCTTAATAAAAAATCTAATTGGATAAAAGTATTCATATCCTTCTTCTGTACATGTTGGCATTATTTTTGTTCGGTAGAAGTTGATGGTGACATAGTTCTTCTTTTTCTTGAGTTCGGTCAATTGGAGTTCTAGGAGGCACAGACGATTTTTGACGTTTTATTCTTCAGCAGCTCGGTCGAAAAGCTTCTCCGGAGCTTCGAGTGTTTTGATTTCGTACGGAGGTATGGTTTGGTAACTTTATAATAATTAAATATGAATTTGATAAGTGAATGTTGATTTGGTTGATTATTGTTTGAGTTTGAATGAGTTAATTTAGTTGAATTATTGTTGTTAATTGTGATTTGTTAGTTCAGCTATATATGAATGGTCAGTTGAGGTGTTTTGGTGAATTTTGAACTGAAATATCGTTGAGAATAAAGTATAAATTTGGTGAGATTTGATGGTCGAGGGATTTAAATTAAAAGTTACGAAGAATCGGTAACCGAGAAACTCGAGAACGGATTAAAATAAAAGTAATATTTTAAAAGGAAAGGGGATAAGGGTACGATTTCGATTTTGATTTAAGAGAAAGATTAGTAATTAAATTGTATTTTTCAGGGGGTAAAATGGGTATTTTGTAAAGGACCAAGGTTGTTTTTATAAATATGAAAATAAGTGGGAGTTCAAATATAATTTTATAAAATATTAAAGTTAAAAATAGAATATTAAAAAGTTCGTGATTTAGAAAGTAATTAATAAAAGTTTAAAAATAAGATTTTGGAAACTAAGTTTTAAAAGAAGATTATAAATATTATTTTAAATACTTCTTTAAAATTATTTATTTATATTAAAATAAATTATTATTACAATTAGTATTTATCAAAGGTATTATTTTGTAAGAATATTATAATGTGTAATATTAATGAGTAATTAAACAAGCAAAATAATCCTAAAAGCTTTAGAGAACACAGACTTAATTAAAGAACTTTATAATTCTTTTCCATAAGACACTTAGGGAAAGGCGAGAAAACAATGTGAAGATGATTTATATTATGAATGATAAGAAAGAAAGAAGAAGAACGAAAAGTAAAGGAAAGAAAAATATTAAAGAAACCTCTGCCACAGAAGAGTAGAGAGAAAAGATTAAAAGAATCTAAAGAACCTCTGCCATAAGAGAGTAGAGAGTAGGAATAAAAGAAACGAAAGAAAGAATGAGCTAAGATGATTATGTACCTGCTAAAAACGAGTAGAGATACGGTGGTGAGTCCACCGAGATTTGCTTCCAGAAATACATCGGCCAATTCAGGGGATGGTCGCACCTGTAAGACAGAGGTTTCTTATAGAGGTTATGACACTGGAAACCAAACTCAGACAAAGGTTGCTGAGTTGCGTCGGGAGCGGGTCGAAACCGATAGAGGAGCTCATTACCTGCACTAGGGATAGACATGCATCATACTTGTTTGCGCATATTTGTTTGTGAGTGTGTTTTCTATGATTGTGTGTGCTTGTGATTGGGTTTTGTGTTCTATAATTGTTGAATTGGCTCGTACTTTGTTGACTATTGTTGCTAAACAAGTATATATAAAATGGATATAACTATACACCCCGACCCTACTAAGAACTCCCTAGTTCTTACCCCCTATCTCCACCCCCCTTTCAGCTACAGGTGCGAAGGCTTATTGCGAAGCTGCGGGATCACAGAGAAATATGTTTACGAGTTGAGTTGCTAGAATTTATTTTTCCCTCGCCTTATTAGTTAGAATTTTATTAAGAGGGTTAGGTTTTGTAATTGCTTTTATATGTAATACTACAATGTATTATTAATATTAAGTATGTGAATATGTGTTGTTTATACTTGTTAAAAAAGTTATAGTTTTAGTAAAACTATCGATAGATTTACATGTAAAGGCTCAATAATAAATAGAAAATAAAAGGATTTAGGTTAGTAACGCCTTACTTTTGGTACGATCATGAGGTGCTAAAAGTTAGGGTGTTACACCAAACATGAAAAGAATAGAGAGGGAAGTTCTAATAGTGCGGGTGAGAAATTCAAAACATGGACGGATGCTTCTTCAAAAGAAGTTGGGGACAAAAAGAAAAAGCGAAGGATTCAGTGCAGTAAATGTAACGATATAGGACACAATTGCCGAAATTGTCACCGTGGAGATGACCATAATCAAATGGAAAGTGGAGATGGAGGAGGTCCCGAAGATGATGACGATTGGTCTAGTCAAACCAATGAGGAGGGGATCAATCAAATGGTGAGTATTTAACATATTGCTTCTTATTAATTACATGGTTGTCTAATTTTAATTTTTTGTTCTTGTAGGATTTTGATGTGACCATCGGTAATCAGAAAGGCAAGTATTATTAGTTGCTATTGTCTAGCCTTGGATGAAAGATGGATATGAATTTCATTTTTTTAGTTTTAGTGTAGGAAGTTTATTGGACAATAGTAAAAGTGTTTTTTATTTATTCTTAGTTTACTCTTTCGATACATTTGTTTTATTTATTTGTATTTGCGGACTTAAGATGACTTCTAAAAAAAAAATATAGTAGCATAACCATAATATATTAGCTAAATCTGGTTATACATATCACATGGTAAGTAAATCTATTTTTATAGTTAATTCCCGAAATATTAGACGTGAAAATTATATTTGCTATTATTCTTACGATACATTTGTATTTAATGGTTACTAATGCAAGACATCATGAAAAGATATATTGATTTATAAAATTTAAAATTATTTTTGCTTTTTCACATTGTAAAAAATATTTCAAAATTATGGTATTATTACTTGAACAAAATATGACGCAACTACGGTAGATACAAATATTAAGAATATTCCTAATCACTGTTTGGTCTAATCATCTAGGGAATACATTACAAGAATAATACATTTTAAATTATATAATTTTTGAATATTTATAATTCTTATATTCGTTTTATTTGTTATTAAAAAAAGCAGTTAAAATAATTTAAATTTTTTTAGAAATTTTTATTGATTTAAATGTTCATTGATTTAAAAATATTCTTTTTAAAAAACACTTAACAAATTAGTAATTCTTAATTTTTTATTCTTAATTCCTGTTTGTATTTATTTAAAAAAGTTCAGTGTTAATTTTTTTCTACCAAACGTGACTTTTGTAAAATAGAAAAAAAGAATCGAATACCAAACTTCCATTTTCCTTTTAATTTGCTAAAGGTATTAAAAAAATAAAATATACGTATCAGTATAAACTAAATAAAAGTTATCTAACATTCAGTCTGTAAGCCCCAGAATATTTGAAAAGTCTTATTATGATCGAGTCTCAAATCCTACAGTTATTTATAGCCTTAATTTCAGGGATTATTTTATTAAAGATAATTAAGGCAAGTTTTGATTTATTGGATTTGAGATAAGTTATGATTATTATCCAATTTCACAATTATTGGATTATTTTCTATATTTGAATTATAAAGTTGATAGTTATGAAATAATAAGGATTTTATATGATTTGGACTAGATAAGTAATATTTTAAATATTAATACTGCTACTTTGGAAAAATAAAGGGGTTTAATTATATTATTTCTAATTATTTTGATTTGGGCATTTTATTGAAAATAATTTGTGAAATTGATGAGCAAATAGTATTTTCTATGTACAAATAGTATTGAATTTAATTTGGGTTTCAATTACTATATTATCCTTATTTTTGAGTGAAATTACAAAAATGCCCCTAACCCTAATAGAGTCCACATTTTCCCTTCCAAAAGCCAACCCTAGCTGCACATTATTGATGATAGTAGCAGCAGCAGCCACCCCCCTTTTTCATAAACACACGGTCCCCTGTGAAAGAAAAGAAGGAGATCCGGAGGGAGGGAGGCCGTAGCCACCATGCTCGCCGCCACACCACCGTGCCCTCGCCATCGAGCTCGTCGTCGCCGCCCAGCCGTCGCGCCGCCTTGGGGTCCGCCGTCAGGTCCGAGTCAAATGGAGGGAGAAGCCGCTCTGTCAGCGTCGCGTAGAGAGGGACTCACCGCCAGCTCCGTCGTCCTCATTGCTGCGCCACCGTCGGGCCCGCAATCGTGGAGAAAACACAGCGCCGCTGTGGGTCCCTTTCCGTCGAACTCGAAGGAGGAGGAATGCCGAGACTGGGCGACGCTGGGAGAGAAGGAGACGCGAGCTGGAGGAGCTGCGTCCAGTCGCCGCCGACGCGCCACTGACCGCCGCCGTTCCACCGTGCCGAGGGTCCCTTTCCTGCGAGATCTGCCACCATGAAACCCCGTAGTGCCTCTGGTTGCCGAAAAATGGTGGTGGATGTTGGTGCTGGGTTAGCGCCGCCACTGCTGCTGGCCATTTCGAGCTGCTCCGCCATCTCTGCCGCCGGAGAACGCAGCTTAGTCACCGGAAAAACCACTGCCGGTAAGGGTCCTTGCTTTTGGTCTTCATTCCTTTCTATTCCTGGGTTTTATCGCCATGACGTTGTTGTGCAGCCGCGGTTGTCGGAGTCTTTCATCGCCGCTGCCGCTTGAGGTGGCTGACGGAGTTGCTGCCGGGTTGATATGGAGCTGTGGCTGCTTCGTTTCGCTAGCTCAGTAAGTAAATTATATTTCGAAAAGTCTCGCGTTAGTATTCGGTTGTGTTTGGTTAATGAATATGAGTTCTGGTAACGTGGGGTCGAGTCCTGATTATTATATATTGTGATTAGAGTCATTATGGTTGCTGAGAAAACGGTTTGGAGCTGAGGTTTTGGTAGCCGGGATTTTGATTGTTGATTTCGGGTCGAGGCGGAAAGGACTCGGTGACGCGTTTGAGTTATGGAATTGCGTTCTAAGGTAGGGGCGCTTTCCGAAAACTACAGTTTATTATTGGAATTATTACATATGGATACTGATGTGAGATATGGTGTAATTAGTGATTGTATCTGCCTTATGTATTATTTGATTGACTCGAATGACTATGGATGTTGGTTTGGCCGAATTGTTGTGTGGCTTGTGAAATGTAATGTTTGAAGTTGATTCTTTAAATATTTGAAATGAGTTTAATCCGTTGAGGATTGGTTTGAATTGAGTCAATTATTTTGATGATGTGAAAGATAGAATGCTCTTGAAATTCAGCCTGGGTTGCTTTAATTGCTCTGGTTTTGATAAATGATTTATTGCTGAACCGATTCTTTAAAGCTTTACAAATGAGTTAAATCGGTTGATATTGAGTTGATTTTTGAAATGGTTTCCTTGAGGTATGCCATTGAGGCGACTGTTGGATTTAGCTTGTTTTGAATTGATTTCTGGTTTTGAGCTGTTGAAAAGGAATGAGAAACGGTTTAGTTGGGACCCGAACCGGGTGGCAAAAGTCCAAGTTTTAGGGGAGGTGCTGCCGAAATTTCTACAAAATCCTACTCTTGTTTGTAAAGTTATTTAAAAAGGGTCGGATTTGAGAAATTGTATTAATTGATTTATTAAGAGAATATTTATGTTTTCAAGCTTAATCTATTTAATGAACTTTATGCGTTGAGTTCAGCTTATTTAGAAACGAACTATTTGTACAGTTTGAATCACTGAAGGAAAGAATGATGCTCAAATATTGATTTCAATATAAAAAGGAGCTTTTAGTGATTTTAAAGGAATTTAGACTTTTGATTGAGTAATCAAGTTTGAGGCATTTTGGAAGAGTTAGAAAAATGGGTTCCAAAAAGAAACCTGAAAGTGGTTTGATTCAAATGAACCGGTTCCGTTTCAAATGAGTTGATTTTTGGACCGAGTTGGAACTTGTGATTTTGTATGATCGGTTTCATAATAAATTCAGTTTTATTTACTTGAACCGGGAATCTATGATTTTAAAGGTTTCAATGAATTTTAAGGAATTTATATAAGTTGACCTTCCCTAAAGACTTGGGACTATGCCGAGGAACCTTGTTATAAAATCCCATTGTGGGATGGGCGATTTTGATTGTTCCCAAATTGAATCTTTAACTTCCCATGGTTTTGGAAGTCTTGGAATGAGGATGCTGAGAGCGGCTTTGTTTTAAAAAGGGAACTCACTTTGAGTAAATTTGGCTTATGAGCCTGAGATGATTTGAGAAATGAGATTTCTAAAGCCAAGGCTGAAAAGAGTTGAAACTTGATTTCAAAGTGAAATGAATTGAGAAAATGATTTATGGCTTAAATGCTGATTTCATAAATCTGATGATTTTGAATGGTGGAAGTGCTGTTTTATTATGAGCCGGAATGGCTATGTATGATTATGAATATTGACTGGTTTTGGATTGAACCGTGAGCCGGAATGGCTGTGTGTGATTATCAATATTGATTGGTTCTGGATTGAACCGTGAGCCGGAATGGCTGTGTATGATATGAATATTGGCTGGTTCTGGAATGAACCGTGAGCCGGATGGCTGAGATGGATGTTGATCCATGGATGAGATTGATTGCATGTTTATGCTGAATCATTGATAATTGTGATTTTTGCACTTCCACTATCTGAGATACGAGTTTCCCTGGGTAGTAGCAGTGGCTAGCCACCACGTGCTCCAGGTTGAGACTTGATACTCTGTTGACCCTATGTCGTAAGTGTGGCCGGGCACTGTGAAAGCCCCGGATGAGCTCGCCCCCGTAAATATTCACCAGTGAAGGTGATGGATATGGATCATGATTATGATCAAGTTTATGATGAGTATAACTCGAGTTGGGGATGCGCGACAGAGGGACAGTCCAATGGTTAGCTACCAGGACTTGTCGGGTTGGCTCTATAACCGACAGATGATATCATCAGCCACTAGGGACAGGCATGCATCATATGCATCTATGTGACATTGTTTGGGTGTGCATATTGTACTTGGTTTGCCTTTGTGATTAACTGCTAATTGTTCTACTTGCTGTAACTGTTTGTTTGTGCTTGAACTTCCTATCTGTGTTTGCAATTGGGACTCTGTTGGATTGTGGTGATTTGGTTGGTGGTTGGATTGTTTGGGCCTAGGGCCGTGGTTGGATTGAGATGGACCGATGGTTGATTTTGGTTTTGTGTTTCTGATTTGGAAAAATATGAAAGGCTATTTTGGTTCAGCATAGATAAACCTTTTTGAAAGGCTTTTGGTGTTTTTGAGAATTGAACGGTTCCTCTTTCAGAAAAGATTTCCGACTTTACCTTATTGAAAACTGTTGTTTTTGAAAAGAGGCATAAGACAGTTATTAATCACTGGCACGGTTTATCTTCATGTATCCTATTACAGTAATTCCCAAAAACCCTCTACTGAGAACCCTTTCGAGGATGATGTTCTCACCCCCTACATTTTTCCCCTTTCAGGATATGGGCGCAGAAGTTACGAAGAGCTTATTTAACTGTTGTTGTGATGCTCTGTATTGTTTTAGTTATGGTTTACTGCACCCTCGCCTTTATCTTGATATAATCTGCAAGAGGGATAGGAATTGTATTGGATTATGTTTGTAATATTATTTATATATATTTATGTATATATATATGGATGTACTCTTTATGAGTTTTGTAAGTTGTATGGTATTTATGGATGTACGTTATCGGATGAAAGTATTTTTGGGAGCGGTATTGCGGTTTAAAGTTTCAAACAGGCTCATATTTTAGTATTAAATAGTATAAGTGTCGTCGTAATATCCGAGCTATCAGAGTTGCGCAGCCGGAAGCGTGAGCTTTGGTAGTTAGGGTGTTACATTATGGTATCAGAGCAGTTCTTCCTGTAGAGCCTAAGGAATGGACTGACTATGCTTTAGTTGCATACTCTGAGTGTTTGTCATGTATTAGGTCTTGTCGAATGACGAGAATTAGAGCTTTATGCACATGACAGTCTATTGATTAACGCTGTTAGTCTTGCATTGCATAATTCCTGATATTAAGTTTGGCCAGCTTAATACTAGTGGATTATGTATATGAAGGCACTGATGTGTTATCATAGATGTTATACGAGTTTTGAGTAAAGCGAATCACGGGTTTTGGAGAAGTTAGAAACTAATTCTCGAGGCTGCTCAGTTGTGTGTCTTGAATTTTGTTCGAGTTGACCTATTCTTTCATATCCTAACTTGAAGTTCTTGTTTGCTACTCCTCTTGAAAAGTAGTTTGATGTTCCACTCTATTCCTCTATTCATATGTATTCTTGTTTGATCCTAAGTGCATATGCTTGTTTGAAATCCTTGTTGTATCTGGCTTTCTCTGTTTGAGTTTTTCTTGATTCATGTATTCCTTGCTATAGCTTTGAACTTGTCCTATTGCGTCGTGCATTTTAACTCCGGATTCCGAGTCCATTCTTGAGAAATTATTGATTTAGTTTTTCTCTTATTTGACAATGATTATAGCCAATCTTGAGATTTTGTAAATTGCTGTTGATTAGCTATATACTTTTTTATATATGAGACTTTGAGATTACTCATACAGTTTAACAACTATTTCTTTCTAATGCCTCACCTATACTTTTACTGGTTTATAGAACTGCACCTACTTAAAATACAATTTGACTTTCTAGTAATTTTACTATAGTTCCATCACACGCCTTTATCTGATTATGCATTTGGGGATTTTTCGAAATTCTGGGAAGAAGGAATTCTTCGCTTTTATTCCGATTGATTTTTGTTGATAAACTTTACCCAAATTATTTTTAACTTGAGTTCGGTTTAGCATACTACATTTTTGATGCCATTGTTATTCTTTTGAAAATGTTGGATTCATAGCTTTCTTCTTATGAATGGAATCGTTCCTTCTTAAGCTTTTCACCTCTATGAATGTCATACGTGACTCTGTTTTTAACTAATCTTTTATATCTTGTGAAATTACCATTGATCTTGGTTTGTCCTCTCTTGTGAATCTCATCTGTATGTGAGTCAGTTTGATTCGTTTCAAATTAGTGCATTGTTTATTCTCTCATTTTCTCTACAAGAGTTTTTAGTTAAAGATTTACCTTTGAAAAATTACTAATGATTGAGTTGTCTTTCCTATGACTTTTGTATTCTTTTGGAACAATTGAAAGCTTGTTTGATGAGTCATGCCTAGTGAATCTTGTTTGGACTACTTTGGTTTAAGATCCTTTCTTGCATGGCTTGAATTCTTTTTAGTGCATCTTAAACTTCTTGAATGTTCTTCTGAGATGGTGATTTCAAGAACACTTTTGGAGTCTTGTTTTGAACATTTTAAAGAAGTTTTGAATCCTCTTTGAAGAAATATTAAACGGAATTTATTTTCTGTTGCTTGATGGATATTGAAACCATTGTTCAATTTTGACAAAGATGATTTTAAGTTGGCATATGCTATTTTAAATGAAGTTTTGAATAGCTTCGTCGTTTAATGGAAACCTGTCCGTTTGTAACGCACCACTTATTTCCTTTACCAAATTGTAAGCAAATTTTTACTTCGGAGTTTCTTTTCTAAAAAGAGTTTAATTTTCTCTTTCGTCTTTGCCATGATTTTATACACGCTTGTTTGAATATGAACTTTGGGAATTTTTGAACAAGCATTTATTTTGTTTTCTGAGTTTTATGATTGCCTTTGGTTAAGTTGTGCACCTAATTATCTTTCTAAAATATTTGAGGAAATATTTTAGCTCTTAGCCAAACTTGTGTGCATTTTGTTTTTAAAACTCTACATGATCTACTTCAACATGAAAGCGTATTAAGAGCAAAGCCACATTTATGCTTTTGTTACTCTTTTGAAGGATGTTGTTACTTAACTCCTCTTTCAGACTGCGAAGTGGTTTTTCTGCAAGTTTTCGATTCTTTTAAAAGCAATGTATTCGAAAGTATTTTAATTATGCTCTTGAGTTCTGTGAGCCTTGTCTTGGGTTTGAAATATTCTTTTCTGTAAACCTCATACTTCTTCGACCCAATTTGAATTTGGTTCAAATTAATGTGCTGATTCCTCCTATTGATCCTATTGAATTTCCTTGATCAAAGGGTTATCTTGAAGTTGTCAATTGAATTGAGTCTAGCAAACTTCATTGCTTGAGCATCCTTATTTATCTGGAATTGGATACTCTGTCTCGAATCTATGAGTATTGTCCTTGACATTTGCCTCTCCTTTCTAAAGTTTTGTATCATTCTGAGTAGACTCGAGAATTATTTTGATATCACGTGCGACTTGTAGACGTAGTAACGTGATACGTTAGTTCTTTAAGACGTGATGTGTATACGAAAGTTGAAGCGGTAGGTGTGCAACGTATGAGTTGTGGGCGTTTTGTTCCTTGCGAATGGGTTTGTGATTGTCAGGCTTGTGATCGAATTTGGGGTTTGTAAGGTGCTTGATGGAATTGGAAAGTTGAAGCTTGGAGGTTGAGATGAGATTAGTGTGCGGAGGTTAAGCACGTCGTTTTAACCCCATCATGTTTTATAGCCTTCAATGCCTTGCCTTACTATCACATGTTTGAGCCATGTCATCACTGCTTTGTGAACGCCCATCTTGATTTGCATCCTATTTGGTACCTCAAGTTTTTGTAAAGCTTTGAGATCATATGACCTTGTGCATTGAGCCTATCTTGTAACGTTTGCTTTGCAATCACACTCCTACCTTTACATCCTTATGCTTATGACAATCAAAGTATTTGAAAATCGTATATATGATTATATTTTGAGATATTTTTGCTTCTTTCTTAAATGTGTTCAAAGGTGAACTGTTATGGAATTTCTTTCATTTTGTATCAATTTTCGAGGGCGAAAATTTTTATAAGGTGGGTAGAATGTAAGCCCCAGAATATTTGAAAAGTCTTATTATGATCGAGTCTCAAATCCTACAGTTATTTATAGCCTTAATTTCAGGGATTATTTTATTAAAGATAATTAAGGCAAGTTTTGATTTATTGGATTTGAGATAAGTTATGATTATTATCCAATTTCACAATTATTGGATTATTTTCTATATTTGAATTATAAAGTTGATAGTTATGAAATAATAAGGATTTTATATGATTTGGACTAGATAAGTAATATTTTAAATATTAATACTGCTACTTTGGAAAAATAAAGGGGTTTAATTATATTATTTCTAATTATTTTGATTTGGGCATTTTATTGAAAATAATTTGTGAAATTGATGAGCAAATAGTATTTTCTATGTACAAATAGTATTGAATTTAATTTGGGTTTCAATTACTATATTATCCTTATTTTTGAGTGAAATTACAAAAATGCCCCTAACCCTAATAGAGTCCACATTTTCCCTTCCAAAAGCCAACCCTAGCTGCACATTATTGATGATAGTAGCAGCAGCAGCCACCCCCCTTTTTCATAAACACACGGTCCCCTGTGAAAGAAAAGAAGGAGATCCGGAGGGAGGGAGGCCGTAGCCACCATGCTCGCCGCCACACCACCGTGCCCTCGCCATCGAGCTCGTCGTCGACGCCCAGCCGTCGCGCCGCCTTGGGGTCCGCCGTCAGGTCCGAGTCAAATGGAGGGAGAAGTCGCTCTGTCAGCGTCGCGCAGAGAGGGACTCACCGCCAGCTCCGTCGTCCTCACTGCTGCGCCACCGTCGGGCCCGCAATCGTGGAGAAAACACAGCGCCGCTGTGGGTCCCTTTCCGTCGAACTCGAAGGAGGAGGAATGCCGAGACTGGGCGACGCTGGGAGAGAAGGAGACGCGAGCTGGAGGAGTTGCGTCCAGTCGCCGCCGACGCGCCACTGACCGCCGCCGTTCCACCGTGCCGAGGGTCCCTTTCCTGCGAGATCTGCCACCATGAAACCCCGTAGTGCCTCTGGTTGCCGAAAAATGGTGGTGGATGTTGGTGCTGGGTTAGCGCCGCCACTGCTGCTGGCCATTTCGAGCTGCTCCGCCATCTCTGCCGCCGGAGAACGCAGCTTAGTCACCGGAAAAACCACTGCCGGTAAAGGTCCTTGCTTTTGGTCTTCATTCCTTTCTATTCCTGGGTTTTATCGCCATGACGTTGTTGTGCAGCCGCGGTTGTCGGAGTCTTTCATCGCCGCTGCCGCTTGAGGTGGCTGACGGAGTCGCTGCCGGGTTGATATGGAGCTGTGGCTGCTTCGTTTCGCTAGCTCAGTAAGTAAATTATATTTCGAAAAGTCTCGCGTTAGTATTCGGTTGTGTTTGGTTAATGAATATGAGTTCTGGTAACGTGGGGTCGAGTCCTGATTATTATATATTGTGATTAGAGTCATTATGGTTGCTGAGAAAACGGTTTGGAGCTGAGGTTTTGGTAGCCGGGATTTTGATTGTTGATTTCGGGTCGAGGCGGAAAGGACTCGGTGACGCGTTTGAGTTATGGAATTGCGTTCTAAGGTAGGGGCGCTTTCCGAAAACTACAGTTTATTATTGGAATTATTACATATGGATACTGATGTGAGATATGGTGTAATTAGTGATTGTATCTGCCTTATGTATTATTTGATTGACTCGAATGACTATGGATGTTGGTTTGGCCGAATTGTTGTATGGCTTGTGAAATGTAATGTTTGAAGTTGATTCTTTAAATATTTGAAATGAGTTTAATCCGTTGAGGATTGGTTTGAATTGAGTCAATTATTTTGATGATGTGAAAGATAGAATGCTCTTGAAATTCAGCCTGGGTTGCTTTAATTGCTCTGGTTTTGATAAATGATTTATTGCTGAACCGATTCTTTAAAGCTTTACAAATGAGTTAAATCGGTTGATATTGAGTTGATTTTTGAAATGGTTTCCTTGAGGTATGCCATTGAGGCGACTGTTGGATTTAGCTTGTTTTGAATTGATTTCTGGTTTTGAGCTGTTGAAAAGGAATGAGAAACGGTTTAGTTGGGACCCGAACCGGGTGGCAAAAGTCCAAGTTTTAGGGGAGGTGCTGCCGAAATTTCTACAAAATCCTACTCTTGTTTGTAAAGTTATTTAAAAAGGGTCGGATTTGAGAAATTGTATTAATTGATTTATTAAGAGAATATTTATGTTTTCAAGCTTAATCTATTTAATGAACTTTATGCGTTGAGTTCAGCTTATTTAGAAACGAACTATTTGTACAGTTTGAATCACTGAAGGAAAGAATGATGCTCAAATATTGATTTCAATATAAAAAGGAGCTTTTAGTGATTTTAAAGGAATTTAGACTTTTGATTGAGTAATCAAGTTTGAGGCATTTTGGAAGAGTTAGAAAAATGGGTTCCAAAAAGAAACCTGAAAGTGGTTTGATTCAAATGAACCGGTTCCGTTTCAAATGAGTTGATTTTTGGACCGAGTTGGAACTTGTGATTTTGTATGATCGGTTTCATAATAAATTCAGTTTTATTTACTTGAACCGGGAATCTATGATTTTAAAGGTTTCAATGAATTTTAAGGAATTTATATAAGTTGACCTTCCCTAAAGACTTGGGACTCTGCCGAGGAACCTTGTTATAAAATCCCATTGTGGGATGGGCGATTTTGATTGTTCCCAAATTGAATCTTTAACTTCCCATGGTTTTGGAAGTCTTGGAATGAGGATGCTGAGAGCGGCTTTGTTTTAAAAAGGGAACTCACTTTGAGTAAATTTGGCTTATGAGCCTGAGATGATTTGAGAAATGAGATTTCTAAAGCCAAGGCTGAAAAGAGTTGAAACTTGATTTCAAAGTGAAATGAATTGAGAAAATGATTTATGGCTTAAACGCTGATTTCATAAATCTGATGATTTTGAATGGTGGAAGTGCTGTTTTATTATGAGCCAGAATGGCTATGTATGATTATGAATATTGACTGGTTTTGGATTGAACCGTGAGCCGGAATGGCTGTGTGTGATTATCAATATTGATTGGTTCTGGATTGAACCGTGAGCCGGAATGGCTGTGTATGATATGAATATTGGCTGGTTCTGGAATGAACCGTGAGCCGGATGGCTGAGATGGATGTTGATCCATGGATGAGATTGATTGCATGTTTATGCTGAATCATTGATAATTGTGATTTTTGCACTTCCACTATCTGAGATACGAGTTTTCCTGGGTAGTAGCAGTGGCTAGCCACCACGTGCTCCAGGTTGAGACTTGATACTCTGTTGACCCTATGTCGTAAGTGTGGCCGGGCACTGTGAAAGCCCCGGATGAGCTCGCCCCCGTAAATATTCACCAGTGAAGGTGATGGATATGGATCATGATTATGATCAAGTTTATGATGAGTATAACTCGAGTTGGGGATGCGCGACAGAGGGACAGTCCAATGGTTAGCTACCAGGACTTGTCGGGTTGGCTCTATAACCGACAGATGATATCATCAGCCACTAGGGACAGGCATGCATCATATGCATCTATGTGACATTGTTTGGGTGTGCATATTGTACTTGGTTTGCCTTTGTGATTAACTGCTAATTGTTCTACTTGCTGTAACTGTTTGTTTGTGCTTGAACTTCCTATCTGTGTTTGCAATTGGGACTCTGTTGGATTGTGGTGATTTGGTTGGTGGTTGGATTGTTTGGGCCTAGGGCCGTGGTTGGATTGAGATGGACCGATGGTTGATTTTGGTTTTGTGTTTCTGATTTGGAAAAATATGAAAGGCTATTTTGGTTCAGCATAGATAAACCTTTTTGAAAGGCTTTTGGTGTTTTTGAGAATTGAACGGTTCCTCTTTCAGAAAAGATTTCCGACTTTACCTTATTGAAAACTGTTGTTTTTGAAAAGAGGCATAAGACAGTTATTAATCACTGGCACGGTTTATCTTCATGTATCCTATTACAGTAATTCCCAAAAACCCTCTACTGAGAACCCTTTCGAGGATGATGTTCTCACCCCCTACATTTTTCCCCTTTCAGGATATGGGCGCAGAAGTTACGAAGAGCTTATTTAACTGTTGTTGTGATGCTCTGTATTGTTTTAGTTATGGTTTACTGCACCCTCGCCTTTATCTTGATATAATCTGCAAGAGGGATAGGAATTGTATTGGATTATGTTTGTAATATTATTTATATATATTTATGTATATATATATGGATGTACTCTTTATGAGTTTTGTAAGTTGTATGGTATTTATGGATGTACGTTATCGGATGAAAGTATTTTTGGGAGCGGTATTGCGGTTTAAAGTTTCAAACAGGCTCATATTTTAGTATTAAATAGTATAAGTGTCGTCGTAATATCCGAGCTATCAGAGTTGCGCAGCCGGAAGCGTGAGCTTTGGTAGTTAGGGTGTTACACAGTCTAATGTAAGAGGAATTTTATTGCGAATTGAATCATACAATAGGACTATGTCAACTCAACTATGACGAAACAATAAAAGAGATCAGGGTCTAAATTTATTAGTTATTAAATAAAATAAAACGTTACTTTTTACATGTTATTAAAATAAAAAGTACTCAACACTTTTAGAATAAACAATTTAGAGTCTTAAAAATGACTAAACAGATATTCATATATAAGTTTCAGTAATTATAAAAATTGCTAGAAATTGTGACTTTTGTAGCCTTTTTTACTATAATAACTGCTGCAGATGGTGAGTTTTGTATATGTTGTTCAGTGAATAACTGAATGTTTTTAAATTATAGTAGTAGAGATGAAACAGTAAGATAACATTGGGGAGTACATAATTGGTAATTTTTAAATTCTTAACCCCACATAATTGAAATTCAACGAAAAAAATAATATGCTATATGGAAGATGTGTAACTAAAAAATCCTAAATATTAAGGAGAACATATAAAAGGTAAATAAAATAAGTAATTGATCTAACAAATAAACTCCAGAATAAACAACATAAATACCAAACAATCAAATCAAATACATTCTATCCTTTCCTAATAATAAATACTGTGACCATATAATTGCCAACCAATGCTTTCCACCTAGCTGTAGAACGATGTTTGACCATGTGATTATATTCATTGTGAGTCCCATTTAAATTAATTATTGTGTCAAAAGATACGAAAAGTACACAGGGTAGAAATTTGTTAACTTATCCTAGTAGTGAGATTGGGTTGAAACATGTCCTCCATTTTCATCCACTCAAGCAACCAAACTGCGGTGTTATTACTATAAAATACAAGACATGTTAATAATTAGGATCATTACTATTCATGATCTAGTTAACAAGTATGTCACAATAAAATTGGCTTTAGAGGAGTGCTAGGGGGCCAGCAGAATTTGTGATGTTTAGCCATCAATTAGCCATCATCAATATTTTCAATGGTGTGAGATGACATCTAATGGTGTAAGATTAATAATTTTTCTTTTGATGGTTAAGTACTAGCCAAATTTCAACAAAAGTGCTAGCCCCTAGACTTTCTCTTGGCTTTAAACAATCAGGGATGCCACGAGCATTACAGATAGGCCAATTGTCCATTGGAATGCTTTTGTTGTCTAATATATTATTGCTGGAGTACAAAGAAAATGAAATCTAATAGACCGAGCTATGGCTCAAAACAAAATGAATAACAAAAACATGTTAATGATGAATGAACTTTAAATAACATGTACAGAAAAAATTTAAAATTAAATTAAAAGAAGTGTTTAAAAATTATTTTCTATTACACATAATACATTTATAATAGCATCATATGAATTAGTAAGCAATAATAAGTAATATTTAAAAATATATAATTTACTATACTATTAACAACTAAAAATACATTAAGAAGATTCAATATATCACCGTCCATCTCATGACGAATTTTTTGGAGATATCTCGCTTTGGGTTTGGATATGAATCAAGTTTGTAGACCTTTCCCTCGTCAATGGATATTACCATCAAGAACCAGTGAAAAATGTCGTCAATGAGTGGAACATATGTCTTTGTGGACATGATTCATGGACAATTAAACAAAAAAAATATGAAAAATTCAAATAGAGAGTGAGTGAAAATAAAATACATATTTTAATACAGAAGACTTCGGCATCCAAATTTTTTGTACTTTTCATACACCTCTTGACGTAGCATATCTGGGTTAAGGGCATCAACCTAATTTTTTTTATTATAAATCGTTAGTTTCATTGAGACTATATATTTTTTTAGGGTCGTTATCGAAATTTCTTATCCCAAATTGTGGTGGTAGAGACCAAGTTGTTATTTTGTTGGACATATCTTCAAAGGGATCATCAATACGTTGTGCCATTGTTGTTTTAAGGGCCGTCAACATTAAAATCTACATGAAAATGAACATGTTAATAACTAAAGTATATTCTTCACAAACCTAATAAAAGTTACAGTATTTACTTACATTAGAGTGTACTTCATTGCCAGGAATGAGACACTGAAAATCTGCTCGACTCATCTCAATATTTTTATTTTTGAATAGAGTCTCCCTATGTAGATACAATAAAGTTGTACTTGTGTAAAAACTTACAAATACAAAAGACACAGAAATAAATATTCGACATCAATAATTAACTTATTTATATTTATAAGTTTTATTTTTGTTAAGTAGCTAACTGAATGTTTTTACCCTTCATATAGGTCATGACCAAATACATAAAGTGATATTTGACATTCTTGTAGTGTCAACTGCATTTCCATAGTTGGATGGAATTTAGACTTCAGTTCAACTGGGAGTACACAACCAATTTCAGATGATAGTATTCTAGGTCCATCAGATCCCTTTGGTCGGCCCCTCTTTCACCCAGAACATAAATTTTCACTTGAGTTGTGACCTTTGGGTGACGAGTTCAAGGCAGCTTTGGATGCTTTTTTTCCCTATACGAATTTAATAAAAAAATAATTAAAAAATTAGTAACTAAAATATACGAATGCTGCAAATGAAAACAAGTAGCTAATATAAGGATATACCATTTCACGAAGATAGGTACGAGTATAGTTGACATTTCCTGATTGTGCTATCATTTCTTCGTCCAGGTTGATAATAGTTATCTTTTGAGATTTTCCATACAAGGGAGTACCAGTATTTTCAGGATCGCTTCCACCAAGAATGACATCAGTGTCTTCTTCTATATTTTCATAGTCTTTCTCAAGTACTTCCTTCCCTTTGACCGCGTCAGCTGGAATATGCCGTTGTGGCATTTGATCAGGAGTTGTTGGGCGGTCTCCAAGGTCCAATACTGCAACTTGAAGAATTACCATCTCTCCCTTAATGTTGTTGTATAATCTCTCAAGGTCAGTTATTTTATTGTTGCAAAACAGTATATGAATATTAAAGAATATTTAGTTGCAATCGTGCATAACAGATACATTTAGATTGAAACACATCTCACCTTCAAAAAGGCAACTATGCCATCGAGTGGAGGGTTTCAACTTGACAAGATTGGTTATCATTGATGCTCTTATCAACACACTTGGAGGTATTATTGTCCACTTTCATTTTTAAGAGGGTAATAGTCAATTATCAACGGGAATGAAAATATTTTTCACGATTAAGAGGTTCTTATGTATGCAGAGTTATGATGCTGCCCACTAAGAGCGAGCGACAGATACACGAAGCGCACGCATAGAATACATGGCAGTTACAACAAGTCCATTCTTTTTTATTTCAGATTATCCTCAACGTTCACGTAAGTGGGTAACAGAATCAAAAATTAAAATGAAATTATATTTAAACAATTATTCGCATTACATTGTTATTAATTTATTCCAAAAGTTATTAAAATTTGAAGCTAATTAATATAAAATATTACAGATATAAAATTAAATAATTATTCTATTTAATATAGGAAAACTTTCAAGTATAACAGTATACCGGTATTTCATTAAATTTTAACCGTTGATCTTAATTATATATATTATATATATTTTTTATAATTAAGATCAACTGTTAAAAAATTACTGAAATACCGATGTACCGGTATACTTGAAAATATTCCTTTAATATATAATTAGGAGTACTTCTTTCTTCTATGAAAAAGAAAAGAAAATGTTATTTTAATTAATATATATTAATTAAAATAATATAGTTATTCTAAATACTATATTTTAAATATAGTAAATTAATATATTTCAATAAAAAATTTGTTGAAAATTATATCAATATTTTTTATATGCATTTTTTGATTAAATTTATTTTTCTTTTGCAAGAATAATTATAATATCATCGACATATTATAAAAGTAAACATGAATATTTGGCTTTATTTTCTATTTGGTTCAAATTTAGTCAGTAATAAAATATGACATATATACATATATATACATATATAGATTGAGTCATACAATATAGATTAATTAACATAATCTGCCTTATCATACATATGAGTATATGAGATTACTTAAAATATTTAAAATATATATCATGTAAAAAATAGTTTTGACAAATAAATGTATTGTGTGGGAAATAATCAATACTAGTTCTTCTATTTTTGTTATTAGTTTTTTTTTAAACGAATTAATTAGACATGTAACACACTTAATTGGCTTTATCTTTTTACTAGCGACTCAGTAGATTCTACCACTTTTCTATTGAGTTTAAAAAATTAATTTTATATTTTAATTCTTAAAATTATAAATTTAATATTAAAATTAAAAATAAATTTTAAAAAATAAAATATTTTAAGTTATTTAACATGTAAAATGTATAAAATAAATAAATTTAAATTAAAAAAAATAAGATTAACAAAATAGGTTGTTATTATATGAACAAAATCAATATTAAAATTGACTAATATTATTTAAAGATTACTTATTTATAAAGTTATTAAATTTATTTATTTTCTCAAACTTATTTATTAGAAGAAAAATTTATATACAAAATCCATCCATATGAAAATACTATTTATATAGAAATATTTGTAAAAATCTATATAAAAATTTAATTATAATTAATTAATTGTGCATTTATTTTATTTCTCTATTAAGAAACTAAAGAAAAAACGTATTGCTTCACTGCTATAAAACGTTAGTATCAAAATGGTGTTTATTTAATTTATTTATCTGCGTTTCAAAAATAAATATTGAAATAAACCATCATTTCAATTCTTTTTAATTTTTAAGCCATTTCAATATGTGTACTAACATGAAAACTAAATTATCAAACATACTGATGAACTATTATTTTATGATATATTTTGAACTGAATTGAGTGAGTTTTATCAACTATTCTCACACTTATTCATGTAAATTGCATGTTTTTAAATTTCATTTCCAATATTGTGCTATGATTGAAAACATGTTTCCTAGGCCTTAAAATTGTTAATTTTTAATTCTCCTTTATTTCCATTCGATACCGTGATGTGTTTGTTAAGTGTTTTCATGTTTACAGGGTATAGATGGCTTAAAGGATGAAGATGAAGCATGTCAAAGTGGAACAAGCACAAGAAATTGAAGATTTGAGAAGCGAGGAGCGACGCGCACGCATGGCTGACACGTGCGCGTGACCAGGAGCGTCGTTTAGCGGTGCGTACACGTGACTGATGCGTACGTGTGGGTGGATGCAAGGTTCAGCGACGCGTACGCGTGGCCGACACATACGCGTGACAGAGCGTCACATGCTGCACTTAACAGAACACGCTGGGGGCGATTTCTGGGCTAATTTGGACCCAAATCCAAGCCCGAAAACACAGACTCGAGGCAGGGATGGAGCTGAGACTAACACACTTACACTTTTCACTTTAGTTTTAGTTTTAGTTTTGAATTCTAGAGAGAAAAACACCGACTTTTCTGTAGGGTTTTAATGTTCCTAGTTTTGCTTTTGAATTGTATTTTGAGAGAGCTGCTACTACCTTCAATTGAAGTCATCATCCTTATAGTTTGCTTCTCCTATAACTCAATTACTCTTTTCCATTTAATTGCTTGGAGTTCATGTTTGGATCTTGTTATTTTTTAATTTTATTAATGCATTGAAGTATTTTTATATTTATTTATATTACTTGTTTGAGTCATTTTAATTATTGTTTGTGGTAATTTTAATTTAATTAATTTTTCATAATTATCATGTCTTTTATTTACTCCTATTCTGGTTTTATGAAAATGGCATTCATATTAATTGAGTAGATATTCTAACTTGGCTTGGGGGTTGATTAATTGGGATTCCTTGAGTTGTGATACTCAAGTATTATCTGTAATTGGGAATTGCTGGCTAACTCAACTCTCACCAACTCTAGTCCTCCCCCACAAAGTGACTAGTACTTGTGAGCTAGAGTTAGTGAAGCCACTTGACTTTCCTTCAATTGTTAGAGGATAACTAAGTGAAACCAATGAATATTTACTATTCTACTTAGGAAAGACAACAAGGATAGAAACCCCAATTTTCTTCCCTGACCAAGGCTTTTAATTTCAAATACATACCACTTCTTGTTATTATTTATTGCTTTAATTTCTAGCCATTTATTTTCCCATTCTCCAATTCTAAAATTACTCAGAAAAATCCTAGCCAATAAATTGCACATTGTGTAAACTCTTAGGGAAACGACCCGAGATTCTACTCCCGGTTATTTATTTTTATTAATTGTGACACAATTTAAATTGATAGTGGGAATTTCGTCGGTTAAGACTGTACTTGCAACGTTGTTTTTATAAGAAATTCTTAACCGGCATTTTTCTACCCATTTTTCCAGTTTATAGATATTTTTTGTTCATATTTTGAATTTATTTGATAAGTAAACCCTTGGACGAATCAACGACAGTGCGATTTAATAGAGTTATAAGTGCTAATAGTCTTCATTTTTAATTTGTTTTACAGTGTGATAAAATTCATCGTTCAATCAAGAATTATTTGGCAAAGATGTTTGAGAATGATTTGATTGAGGGGAAGTTTTATGTCTTCTCAAATTTTCTGATTGAGGAATCAAGCGGAATTTATCTTCCGACTACACATGTGTGTAGAATAACTTTTAATAAGGAGTCATGTATAGTAAATACGATCGATGATCGTAACATTCCTGACAATCATTTTAATTTTCTCGATCATGCTGATATATTGAGACAAACAAATGAAAAAGCTAACTTATTTGGTACGTAGTTAATTTGTATTATTATTATTGTGTTGTTCATTTATTTGTTTTTAATTTCATGCTTTTAATTCATTTTTTTAATTAGATGTTATTGGACTCTTGACCGAAAAAGGAGAACTTATGTCATGGTCAAAAGCAGGAAAAAGTGGTCATTACATTGTGGTTGATCTTCATGATTTGCAGTATGTGAATATTTAAAATTTCACAATTATAATTTGTTTTGTAATAATTATCTATTCATATGCAAAATATTTTGTTATTATATATTATTACTTATTTCTCTTAATTTCCGCTTTTATTTAGAAATGAGGAAAAAATTAGATGTACACTGTGGGATCAATTTGTAACTCAACTACTCAATTATCTACATGATCACCAAACAACCAAATAGATACTAATTATCCAACTAGCAAAATTCAACAAGGGCATTGGTAAGCATATTGATTTAACCTTTTATTTGACATATTTATTTATATTATATTTATAATCATGTTATAATTATTTTTAAAAATATCTTTTTAAAAAATACTATTAATATTAACATATGATGTATTAAATAGATATTTTAAAAGTAACAGTAGCCTATGACAAAATAAAAATTAACGTAAATAAATATTTAAAAAAATATATCTATACAGCTCCTTTTGTTTTTTTTTTCTTATACGGGACACAATTCAACTAGATTCTATTTACCCCAAAAACTCGCTAACCCACCCAACCCCAATCATAAACAAAGCAAACACTCTAATTTAACCATTCAATGATTCAACTCCCTCACCTACCCTCATAATTCTATCTTCCCCTCCTCCCTTGAAAAGTCACGTTATTGGGTAGCAATTCCCCTAACTTACTATGAGAAACCTAGCGGCTAATCAATTACTTGAAGAAGAAGCCCCATCGCGTGTGCTTGTCATCGCCGCCCCGTTCTAGAACCGCTGTCATTGCGTCTTACCGGTCCGTCTCCGCGTGCGCCCTTTCGACATTCTGGAACAGCTATTCGTTTGGTTTTTCTTTCTTCATCTTACACTTTTGTCCTCCTCTTCATTATGTTTTTGCCTCTGTTGATGTACTATTAGTTTTGGCTCATTTGAAAATAATTTGGTAAAGTGATCTTCATTTTGAAGGTCTAATGTTATTACTCTTTGTGTAATGCATGCAAAAATGGGAGTCTCAAATACAACATATAACTCTGTGTTGATGATCAATGTTGATTTGGAAGAGGTTAAAAAATTCAGACAAAGGTTAGACTTTTTGTTGGTTTATTAAAATTATAGTTATATTGTAAGTTTAGCTGTGTATGGTTGCATCTTCAATATTCTAACGCAAATTTTATTTTGTGTGAATAAAGAATAATGGCTATTGAGACAGGGACACCAACACGGGTTGCACGCATTGAGAAAAGAGCTCCATATTAAGAGGAAGATGATTTTTTGAATAAAACTCCGTACAAACCAATTTTTGAGATTAGGGATCTTATAGAGGTTTTTATATAACTTGATTAGATTCTAAAATTTTCTTATGCCATATTTTTTATGGAGTGTAATCATTTGGTAACACTGTTTTAATTGATTAAACTACTGCATTTCAGAAAACGGTTTGTGTGACCATTGGAGTAGTGAAGGATTTTTCTCCGGGAAAGTCTTGGTGGTACAAGAGTTGCAATGTTTGTCCTTTGGCTATGAGAGAAGAAGGGGATGGTTACAAATATTCTAGGTGCAAAGCTGAATCACAGAATTTTACTCCAAGGTGTGCATTATTTGTGAAATAAACCTTATTCCAGTTTTTATTAAATGAGATTCGCGATAATATATTTTTTCTTTATTTATAGGTATTCACTAAATTTGAAGGTTGGTGATGAAGAATCCTATGCATCATTCATCGTGTATGAAACTATTGGTAGTGAGTGTTTAAATATTTCTGCTGCAGAGCTGAGGACAAAATATATAATGAGGGTACTAAAAAAATTTCGTATTTATATACTATTTGTGAACATTATAACTCATGTATTAACATTTTATTGTTGACACTTATTGTTCTTCATCTGAATTTAATATAGGGTGGGAATAGGATTGATTTTCCTGAAGAGTTAAGTAAATTCAAGAATAAAATGTTCCTTTTCAAAGTTTCTGTGAAGTTGGAGAACATCAATTCTTTCCAATTGGTTTCTATCACAGTCGTGAAGTTGTGTCACAATGAGGCCATAATCAATTCCTTCAAACAAAAGTATAGTATTGAGCAGGTATTTTATCTTTAGAGTAGGTACGATATATATAAGTAATTTTTTATTATACTCATGGTGTTTTTAAAATTTCATTAGGATGCCTTTTTCTCTATAAATTCTAATTTGATAACACTTCCAGCTGATTATTCAGATAAGAATAAGGTGAATAACTTTTCCAAAAATTTTTTTTTGTCAATTTATGTTTAACAAGATTATTTATCCAATTCATGTTTGTGAAAAAGGGTATGTGACAACATTAACATTATTAAATCATCCAGCTATTGACAAAATATTGAATTAATTGGCAGGCTATAATGTACATCTCTTATTAACATTTATATGTTTATCCCTTATATTCAAATGATATAAAAGACCCTAACTTCAGATGCACTTTCCTTATAATAAATTGTGTGGACTCTATCTTTGAAAAAAATCTCTTTGGTGGACTGTTCTTTGTAGTTGTTGATATGTAGCATTCCAAAATAGTGGATAGACTGTGAATTTAAGTGGTGGTGTTTTGTTTAAGGGTGTGAAGTATTGACCACGGAACAATGATGAGATTGTTAATTAGATTTTTATCTCTAATGATAACTTTACTTAATTTTTCGATAGAATGCTGATTCACAAGTAGGTGAATACCAACCTGACATTGAGTCTTCCAAGTTTATCACACCAATCACGTCTGGACAGAATTCAAGTTCTGCTGGCAAAAATATTACGGTTAATGAAGCTGATGATGGAGGTGCTACTTTTACCTGGGACAAACATACCTTAGTTGCAAACCCAGCTCATTTTTTTACAGAGAAACCTACAGCTACTTTTGGTGTTGCTTCTGATGCTGCTGAGAGTGAAAGATTTACTGTGTGAACTATCTTATCTTTAAGTCGCTTCATTTTTATTTTGTTTAGTTCCAAATTTCTTATATGATACACTGGGTATATTATTGGAGGCTTTTCAAATATAGCATTGGTATTATGGACATAATACTTTATATCTTACCTTCATTTTATTAAAGAAAGCTTTGTTGATCTATGACTTTGACCCTAAATGGGGGCGAGCTATAATGATTTCTGATTACCTTCATTTTGGATTATATTATTCAAGATTTTGTCTAGACAAAAATGACTACAAAACATAAATTTGAATAATTCAAAACTATATTATTTTAAAACTTCTTGACTATAGTTTTTTTTAAAGAAATTTAAATATATGTCTTGAAATTTAGTACTCTTTTAGTTAAGAGTTTTTTAGTACTCTTTCAGTAGTACTCTCTTTTTAAATTTAATTATATCTTTCTTAAAAAATTTATAACATAAAATTAACAGTATTATATAAAATATATACTAATTTTTTAACACAATAAAAATCTACAAAGGTAAATAAAAAAATAAGGTTCTAACAGAAATATGTATTAATAAAAATAATTACAAAAATTTATATAAGAAATGAGTGCTAAAAAATCTATAAAAAAGTACAATAATATACGTCAATAAACATAAGGAAAAAAAAATATCCATACTATGAAAAAAAATTAATAAAAAATCAAAACTTACGAAAATTTACTAAAAGTAATATTAAACAATGCCTGTGATGTGGGCTACAAGGACATAACCCAAACGTAATCCAAAACCCAACCCAGCAAGCAGGAGTCCCTTACCCATGCTACTTCCCTTACATGGCCTCTTCATTGGCATCGACGGGCTGCTGTTCCCCCGACTCAGCCGCGAACTTCTACTTCCAGAGCTCGCCATGGCAGTATCGTTGTTTATCTGCGCTGCTGCTCCCTACAACCTCCACATCGGTCCTGACTGATTATCCAAGCTTTACTTGAGTACCTCACCTTTGGTTTATACATTCTGCAAAATCCATTGATTATTGGTGTACCTCTGGCTTTTTTATGCATAAGCCTTGCTTGAGGTTTAACTAACCTTCATTCTTTCCTCCTGTTAAATGTTTCAGCTTATAAGATCTAGGCTTCGGCATGACAAATTGGGATTCCGACACTTAGTGAGGTTTTTTAATTTCATATATAATAATATAATAAATGTGGTGTATCAATAATTTTAATTCATAAATATAGTTGCTCATGGTGTGATATTTTATTACAGGCATATATCTTTTAATGCCTATTCTCTGTATAGCAATAATGTCATGTATATTTGTATATCTCTTCTTTGGCCTCTTCCCGAATAGTTCACTATTATATATTTCCATGTATGTATATATCAATGAATTGGAAATTATTGTTTTCCTATCACATGATGTATTAATTATTATATTCCAAACTTATCTCTCCTATAAGTTTCTTTAATCTAAGGTTGCAAATGTAATTTTTTTGATAAAGGGTATCGCAAGCAAAAAAGAATAAAAAGCATAAAAGCATCGGAACATTCCAAACGTAATTATCCTAATCTAAAGATAGAGAATTAATTGTAGAGATTTAATTTCTTATTTTACCTTAATAAAATACTTTTCACATTCCCACTAACTCATTTTTCTTCAGTTTTTAAATACTCCTAATATACTCTGCATATATAACAATTCTGAATTTGAATTGCCTCAATTTTAGTGTGTTATTTTAACCTCTTATCAATGGATAGTGAAAATTCAAGGATAAGTTCAAGACTTGCAAGGATTAGGCGTAGAATAATTTTGGACAGTCAAAGAAGAAAAAAAAGAACAAGTCTTTGTTTACAGAATGCACCTCAAGGTAATCACCAATTATAATGATCTCATTCCAATTCTTTCATGGCATACTTTCTTTCTCTTTCCAAATACTACATTCTTTTGAAATATTAATTATTTCAAGACACCTACAATGGAGCAAAGAGAAGAAATATTTCCAAAGAGAGTTTTGCGGCCAGTAGCAGCTCATATAATCAAGTTCTCTTGATTAACAAATCAATATGCACACAAAATGAGAGCAACCAAAATTCAAAGTATGCAATGAGGTCCGATTTAGCTAGCACAAGGACTCCATTAACAAGTGTTACACGTAAGTTAATTGACTTATCCTTATTTGAAGTGTGTTTCATTATTAGCATTTCTACCATTCATAAAATTAGAAAATTATTCAAAGATGGTGTCATTTATGATCTAAGAATAGTTGATGGTGTTGTTTATGACTCCTTCAAAGATGCATGCTATGCTTTAGGACTATTGCAGGATGACAGAGAATTCATTGATGCAATCTCTGAAGCAGGAACATGGCACTCTGCAACTTTTTTAAGGAGACATTTTGTTGTTTTATTAATATCAAATAACATGAGTAGACCAGATTTTGTTTGGCAAAAGACTTGGAACTTTCTCTCTCATGACGTACTATATGAACAAAGAAGATTATTGCAAATGAAAGGTAACTATAGTCTATTATAATTTTTTTCCATGGTAGAATTCAATTTATCCTATAATTATAACAAAAACATCGGACAAGAAATTTTAAGAGTGATTTTCTTTAACAAAATGCCTTTTTTGGGAGTAAAATTACCATACATATGGCAAAATTGTTTATAGGTGTTCTCTTTAACTTTTTCCCTTTCTCTGATAATATTTAGTAAATATCACAAAACATTACTCAAAAATTGGATTATATATATATTAGTTTCGTACTTGCTTTACTTCCTCCTCTTAATACATATTTTGATTCATTGCCGTATACCATATCTACTTCATCTATGAAACCGCAACAAAATCCACATACTTCCAATACTTGCATTTGCATTGGTTGTTTGTGTGCCTTTTTTTATGTTATAATAATTTTGATATCCATGTTAATCACAATAATAATTTTTAAAAGGACATGTTACTAATGAAGCATTTTTTAAACCAAAAACAAGGAGTGTTATTTATCATTCAACAATGCATTTCAAACTTTTTTTGCCAGAGACTAATTTAATAATTTTTCAAATAATTGTGTTATTTTAAATTGAAAAAATATAGATTTGATGATGTCAGAAGTCCAAATAAAAGATATTGCACTTGCAAAAATTGAAGATTTGCTCCAGTCAAATGGCAAGTCATTGAAAGAATATTGTGGAATGTCATATCCTTCAGAAAATTTGGTGTCCAGCTTAGAAGACAGAATTATAATGGAAGAGTTGAACTTTGACGTTAATGCTGTTGCGAGTGAACTAGGTGGGTATTTAGAAAAGCTAACTGATGAGCATAAATTTGCATACGATCAAATAATTGGTGTATGGGTGGACTTTTCTTCTTATACAGTCAAGGTGGTTGAGGAAAAACATTCTTATGGTCAACTATATCATGCTCAGTTAGGTCTAAAGGAGGTATAATTTTAAATGTTGCTTCGAGTGGGACTGCGGCACTTCTGTTGCCTAATGGAAGAACTGCACATTCAAGGTTTAAAATTCATTTGACCATAAATGAAGATTCTTTGTGTAACATTAAACAGGAAAGTCCTCTTGCAAGGTTAATATCCAAGGCCAAATTAATCATATAGGATGAAGCTCCAATGATAAGTAAGTATTGTTACAAAGCTTTAGACAAATGCCTCAGAGACATCTTAAGGTGCTCAGATTCGTATAATGCTCATTTGCCATTTGGAGGTAAAGTTGTTGTTCTCGGAGGAGATTTTAGACAAATTTTACCTATGATTCCTAGAGGCTCAAGGCAAGATATAATTCAGTCTTCTATTAATTCTTCATATTTGTGGCATAACTGTAAGGTTTTAAAGCTTACAAAAAACATGAGATTGTCACTACGTGAAAATAACAACATACAATAACTCAGAAATTTTGCAGAATGGCTACTCAAAATTGGTGATGGTTTGGCTGGTGATACAACAGATGGTGAATCAATCGTTCATATACCATCTGACATTTTGGTTAAGAACACTGAGACATCTTTGGATGACCTCATTGATTTTGTGTATCTAGATATGTTATCCAATTTATCCGTTGAAAATTATTTCAAGGATAGAGCAATTCTTGCACCAACTCTGGATTGTGTCATTGATGTCAACAACAAGATGACTGCAGGGTTACCTGGACAAGAAAGAGACTACTTAAGTTCAGACTCTGTGTGTGCTGAGGAGGAAAATATGGAATTTTTGTTAGATGCTTTCTCGCCGGCGAATCTAAATGGAATAAATTGTTCAGGTCTACCGCCACACAAGTTGGTTGTGAAGGTTGGCGCTCCTATTATGTTGTTGCGGAATATAGACCAAACTAATGGTTTGTAAAATGGAACGAGAATTCAAGTTAGAAGAATGAGAAATCATGTGATAGAATGCAAGACTTTAACCGGTAACAAAGCTGGAAGTATTATTCTTATCCCAAGACTGAATCTAATTCCAAATAATGAAACATTACCGGTTAGGTTTCAAAGAAGACAATTCCCAATTATCATGTCATTTGCAATGACAATAAATAAGTCCCAGGGACAAACTCTATCGAAAGTTGGAATTTACCTTCGAAGGCCAGTTTTCACCCATGGTCAATTGTATGTTGCGTTATCAAGGGTAACGAGTAAAGATGGTCTGCGAGTACTGTTGCAAGATCATGGACACTTAAAAGATAATTGCACGATGAATGTGGTATATAGATAAATTTTTGAGAGATAAATTTTCGAGAGCCTATAATGAAAGGGTAATAACAAAATGTCTTACTTAAATCTATTTATTTATTAAAATTTATTACTATCAATTAAAAAAATTTAGCAATTCTAGGAGCTAATGGATAATGCATTCTTATTGTACATTAATAGCTTGAGAATATTAAAATTATCATAAAAAATATGTATTATTTTATTCTCCTAATAAACAATTTTATAATTACGATAATCATATAATTTTATATACTAACAGTGATACAGTGTTATTTCATGTATATATTTTGCAGGTATCAAAGGATAGCGTCGAATTGTTATTTAGTAGGTTTAAATTATTTATTGTTTGTTGTAGAACTTTCTACATTAGGATTCTCTATTAATTTGTTCTTCATTTTGAGCTGATTTTGATATATTCTTACTTCACAACAAACCAACATATAAAACTTTGTTAGTGGATTTAAGTATTACTAGATTATTTATGGCATATTGAATATATATGTCTGATTTATTGAAAAAAAAGTAGATTAAATAACTATTTTATAGTTAATACAATTAACACTATATTAAGAAAAGAAAATAAATGCATACAAGTTATTTTTTTATTAATTAAATTATCATAATTAAAATTAATTTTAACACAATAGCTTAAAATTATAATTTCAAACTTATCACGTGCATGGTACGGGTTATTACACTTGTTTAAAAATATATAATTTACTATGCTATCAACAATTAAAAATACACTAGGAAGATTCAATATATCACCATCTATCTCATGACAAATTTTTTTGAGATATCTCGCTTTGGGTTTGGATATGAATCAAGTTTGTAGACCTTCCCCTCGTCAATGGATATTACCATCAAGAACCAGTGAAAAATGTCGTCAATGAATGGAACATATATCTGTGTGGACATGATTCATGGACAATTAAACTAAAAAAATATGAAAAATTCAAATAGAGAGTGGGTGAAAATAAAAAACATATTCTAACGCAGAAGACTTCGGCATCCAGATGTTTTTTGTACTTTTCATACAACTCTTGACGTAGCATATTTGGGTTAAAGGCATCAACCTAATTTTTTTTTATTATAAATCATTAGTTTCATTGAGACTACATATTTTTTGAGGGTCTGTTATCGAAATTTTTTACCCCAAATTGTGGTGGTAGAGACCAAGTTGTTATTTTGTTGGACATATCTTCAAAGGGATCATCAATACGTTATGCCATTGTTGTTTTAAGGGCAGTCAACATTAAAATCTACATGGAAATGAACATGTTAATAACTAAAGCATATTCTTCACAAACCTAATAAAAGTTATAGTATTTACTTACATTTGAGTGTACTTCATTGCAGGGAATGAGACACTGAAAATTTGCTCAACTCATCTCAATATTTTTATTTTTGAATAGAGTCTCCCTATGTAGATACAACAAAGTTGTACTTGTGTAAAAACTTACAAATACAAAAGACACAGAAATAAATATTCGACATCAATAATTAATTTATTTATATTTATAAGTTTTATTTTTGTTAAGTAGCTAACTCAATGTTTTTACCCTTCATATAAGTTGTGGCCAAATACATAAAGTGATATTTGACATTCTTGTAGTGTCAACTGCATTTCCTTAGTTGGACAGAATTTAGACTTCTTTTCAACTGGGAGTACACAACCAATTTCAGATGATAGTATTCTAGGTCCATTGGATCCCTTTGGTCTGCCCCTCCTTCGCCCAGAACAGAAATTTTCACTTGAGTTGTGACCTTTGGGTGACAAGTTCAAGGCAGCTTTGGATGCTTTTTTCGCCTATACAAATTTAATAAAAAAAATAATTAAAAAATTAGTAACTAAAATATACGAATGCTGCAAATGAAAACAAGTAGCTAATATAAGGATATACCTTTTCACGAAGATAGGTACGAGTATAGTTGACATTTTTTGATTGTGCTATCATTTCTTTGTCCAGGTTGATAATAGTTATCTTTTGATATTTTCCATACAGGGGAGTACCAGTATTTTCAGGATCGCTTCCACCAAGAATGACATCAGTGTCTTCTTCTACATTTGTATAGTCTTTCTCAAGTACTTCCTTCCCTTTGACCGCATCAGCTGGAACATGCAATGGTGGCATTTGATCAGAAGTTGCTGGGCGGTCTCCAAGGTCCAATACTGCAACTTGAAGAATGGCCACCTCTCCCTTCATATTGTTGCACAATCTCTCAAGGTCAGTTATTTTAATGTTGCAAAACAGTATATGAATATTAAAGAATATTTAGTTGCAATCGTGCATAACAAATACACTTAGATTGAAACACATCTCACCTGGAGGGTTTCAACCTGACAAGATTGGTTATCATTGATGCTCTTATCAACACACTTGGAGGTATTATTGTCCACTTTCATTTTTAAGAGGGTAATAGTCAATTATCAACGGGAATGAAAATATTTTTCACGGGTTCTTATGTATGCAGAGTTATGATGCTGCCCACTAAGAGCGAGCGACAGATACACGAAGCGCACGCAGTTAATAGAATACATGGCAGTTACAAACAAGTCCATTCTTTTTTATTTCAGATTATTTTCAACGTTCATGTAAGTGGGTAACAGAATCAAAAATTAAAATGAAATTATATTTAAACAATTATTCGCATTACATTGTTATTAATTTATTCCAAAAGTTATTAAAATTTGAAGCTAATTAATATAAAATATTACAGATATAAAATTAAATAATTATTCTATTTAATATAGGAAAACTTTCAAGTATAACAGTACACTGGTATTTCAGTAAATTTTAACCGTTGATCTTAATTATATATATTATATATATTTTTTATAATTAAGATCAACTGTTAAAAAATTACTGAAATACCGATGTACCGGTATACTTGAAAATATTCCTTTAATATATAATTAGGAGTACTTCTTTCTTCTATGAAAAAGAAAAGAAAATGTCATTTTAAGAAAAACTAATAAATTATTTTTATTAATACTTTTAATACAAAATAATAAATTTTAAATGTTCTTTTAAATTATATATATTAATTAAAATAATATAATTATTCTAAATACTATATTTTAAATATAGTAAATTAACATATTTCAATAAAAAATTTGTTAAAAATTATATCAATATTTTTATATGCATTTTTTTATTAAATCTATTTTTCTTTTGCAAGAGCAATTATAATATCCTCGACATATGATAAAAGTAAACATGAATATTTGGCTTTATTTTCTATTTGGTTCAAATTTAGTCAGTAATAAAATATATATATATATATATATATATATATATATATAGGATCATTTTGAGTATCGGGCTAAATTTCAGGGCCAAATTTAGATTTAACTCCATAACCTACCTTATAATACATATGAGTATATATATGAGATTACTTAAAATATTTAACTATATATCATGTAAAAAACAGTTTTGACAAACAAATGTATTGTGTGGAAAATAATCAATACTAATTCTTCTATTTTTGTTATTAGTTTTTTAAACGAATTAATTAGATATGTAACACACTTAATTGGCTTTATCTTTTTATTAGCGACTCAATAGATTATACCACTTTTCTATTGAGTTTAAAAATTAATTTTATATTTTAATTCTTAAAAATTATAAATTTAATATTAAAATGAAAAATAAATTTTAAAAAATAAAATATTCTAAGTTATTTAACATGTAAAATGTATAAAATAAATCAATTTAAATTAAAAAATAAAATTAAGAAAATAGGTTGTTATTATATGAACAAAATCAATATTAAAATTGACTAATATTATTTAAAGATTACTTATTTATAAAGTTATTAAATTTATTTATTTTCTAAAACTTATTTTATTAGAAGAAAATTTAAAAATTTATATACAAAATCCATCCATACGAAAATACTATTTATATACGAAATACTTGTAAAATCTATATAAAAATTTAATTATAATTAATTAATTGTGCATTTATTTTATTTCTCTATTAACAAACTAAAGAAAAAACGTATTTCTTCAATGCTACAAAATGTTAGTATCAAAATAGTGTTTATTTAATTTATTTATCTGTGTTTCAAAAATAAATATTGAAATAAACCATCATTTCAATTCTTTTTAAATTTTAAGCCATTTCAATATGTGTACTAACATGAAAACTAAATTATCAAACATACTGATGAACCATTATTTTATGATATATTTGAGACTGAATTGAGGGGGTTTTATCAATTATTCTCACACTTATTCATGTAAATAACATGTTTTTAAGTTTTATTCCCAATATTGTGCTATGATTGAAAACATGTTTCCTAGGTCTTAAAATTTTTAATTTTTAATTCTCCTTTATTCCCATTCAATGTCGTGATGTGTTTATTAAGTGTTTTCAGGTTTACAGGGCATAGATGACTTAAAGGATGAAGATGAAGCATGTCAAAGTGGAAAGAGCACAAGAAATTGAAGATTTGAGAAGCGAGGAGCGAGGCGCACGCATGGCTGACGCGTGCGCGTGACCAGGAGCGTCGTTCAGTGACGCGTACGCGTGGCCGACGCATACGCGTGACAGAGCATTATGTGCTGTACTTAGCAGAACTCGTTGGGGGTGATTTCTGGGCTGATTTGGACCCAGATCTAAGCCCGAAAATACAGACTAGAGGCAGGGATGGAGCTGTGACTGACACACTTACACTTTTCACTTTAGTTTTAGTTTTAGTTTTGAATTCTAGAGAGAAAAACACCGACTTTTCTCTAAGATTTTGATGTTCTTAGTTTTGCTTTTGAATTGGATTTTGAGAGAGCTGCTACTACCTTCAATTGAAGTCATCATCCTTATAGTTTGCTTCTCTTATAACTCAATTACGCTTTTCCATTTAATTGCTTTGAGTTCATGTTTGGATCTTGTTATTTTTTAATTTTATTAATGCATTGAAGTATTTTTATATTTATTTTTATTGCTTGTTTGAGTCATTTTAATTATTGTTCGTGCTAATTTTAATTTAATTAATTTTTCATAATTATCATATCTTTTTTTACTCCTATTATAGTTTTATGAAAATGGCATTCATGTTAATGGAGTAGACATTTCAACTTGGCTTAGGGGTTGATTAATTGGGATTCCTTGACTTGTGATACTCAAGTATTATCTGTAATTGAAAATTGCTGGCTAACTCAATTCTCACCAACTCTAGTCCTCCCCCACAAAGTGACTAGGACTTGTGAGCTAGAGTTAGTGAAGCCACTTGACTTTCCTTCAATTGTTAGAGAATAACTAAGTGAAAGCAATGAACATTTACTATTCTACTTGGAAAAGACAAGGATAGAAATCCCAATTTTCTTCCCTGACCAAGGCTTTTAATTTCAAATACATAACACCTCTTGTTAATATTTATTGTTTTAATTTCTAGCTATTTATTTTTCCATTCTCCAATTCTAAAATTACTCAGAAAAATCCTAGCCAATAAATTGCACATTGTGTCAACTCTTAGGGAAACGACACGAGATTCTACTCCCGGTTATTTCTTTTTATTAATTGTGACACAATTTAAATTGATAGTGGAAATTTCGTCGGTTAAGACTGTACTTGCAATACTGTTTTTATAAGAAATTCTTAACCGGCATTTTTCCACCCATTTTTCCAGTTTATAGATATTTTTTGTTCATATGTTAAATTTATTTGATAAGTAAACCCTTGGACGAATCAACGATAGTGCGATTTAATAGAGTTATAAGTGCTAATAGTCTTCATTTTTAATTTGTTTTACAGTGTGATAAAATTCATTGTTCAATCAAGAATTATTTGGCAAAAATGTTTGAGAATGATTTGATCGAGGGGAAGGTTTATGTCTTCTCAAATTTTCTGATTGAGGAATCAAGCGGAATTTATCTTCTGACTACACATGTGTGTAGAATAACTTTTAAGAAAGAGTCACGTATAGTAAATACGATCGATGATCGTAACATTCCTAAAAATCATTTTAATTTTCTCGATCATACTGATATATTGAGACAAACAAATGAAAAATCTAACTTATTTGGTACGTAGTTAATTTGTATTATTATTATTATTGTGTTGTTCATTTATTTGTCTTTAATTTCATGCTTTTAATTCGTTTTTTTTAAATAGATGTTATTGGACTCTTGACTGGAAAAGGAGAACTTATGTCATGGTCAAAAGCAGGAAAAAATGGCCATTACATTGTGGTTGATCTCCATGATTTGCAGTATTTGAAGATTTAAAATTTCACAATTATAATTTGTTTTGTAATAATTATCTATTCATATGCAAAATCTTTTTTTATTATATATTATTACCTATTTCTCTTAATTTTCGCTTTTATTTAGAAATGAGGAAAAAATTAGATGCACACTGTGGGATCAATTTGTAACTCAACTACTCAATTATCTACATGATCACCAAGCAATCGAATACATACTAATTATCCAGTTTGCAAAATTCAACAAAGGCATTGGTAGGCATATTGATTTAACCTTCTAATTGACATATTTATTTTTATTATATTTATAATCATGTTATAATTATTTTTAAAAATATCTTTTTAAGAAATACTATTAATATTAACATATGATGTATTAAATAGATATTTTAAAAGTAGCAGTAGCCTATGAAAAAAAATAAAAATTAACATAAATAAATATTACAAAAAATATATCTATACAGCTCTTTTTGTTTTTTTTTTCTTATACGGGACACAATCCAACTAGATTCTATTTACCCCAAAAACTCGCTAACCCACCCAACCCCAATCATAAACGAAGCAAACACTCTCTAATTTAGCCATTCAGTGATTCAATTCCCTCACATACCCTCATAATTCTACCTTCCCATCCTCCCTTGAAAAGTCACATTATTGGGTAGCAATTCCCCTAACTTACTATGAGAAATCTAGCGGCTAATCAATTACTTGAAGCAGAAGCCCATCGCGTGAGCTTGCCATCGCCGCCCCATTCTAGAACCGCTGTCATTGCGTCTTACCGCTCCGTCTCCGCGTGCGCCCTTTCGACATTCCGGAACATCTATTCGTTTGGTTTTTCTTTCTTCATCTTACACTTTTGTCCTCCTCTTCGTTATGTTTTTGCCTCTGTTGGTGTACTATTAGTTTTGGCTCATTTGAAAATAATTTGGTAAAGTGGTCTTCATTTTGAAGGTCTAATGTTATTACTCTTTGTGTAATGCATGCAAAAATGGGAGTCTCAAATACAACATATAACTCTGTGTTGATGATCAATGCTGATTTGGAAAAAGGTTAAAAAATTCAGACAAAGGTTAGACTTTTTGTTGGTTTATTAAAATTACAGTTATATTGTATGTTTAGCTGTGTATGATTGCATCTTCAATATTCTAACGCAAATTTTATTTTGTGTGAATAAAGGATAATGGCTATTGAGACAGGGACACCAACACGGGTTGCACGCATTGAGAAAAGAGCTCCATATTCAGAGGAAGATGATTCTTTGAATAAGACTCCGTACAAACCAATTTCTGAGATTAGGGATCTTATAGAGGTTTTTATATAACTTGATTAGATTCTAAAATTTTCTTATGCCATATTTTTTTATATGTAATCATTTGGTGACACTGTTTTAATTGATTAAACTACTGCATTTCCGAAAACAGTTTGTGTGACCATTGGAGTAGTGAAGGATTTTTCTCCGGGAAAGTCTTGGTGGTACAAGAGTTGCAATGTTTGTCCTTTGAGAGAAGAAGGAGATGGTTACAAATGTTCTAGGTGCAAAGCTGAATCACGGAATTTTACTCCAAAGTGTGCATTATTTGTGAAATAAACCTTATTCCAGTTTTTATTAATTGAGATTCGCGATAATATAATTTTTCTTTATTTATAGGTATTCACTAAATTTGAAGGTTGCTGATGAAGAATCCTATGCATCATTCATCGCGTATGAAACTGTTGGTAGTGAGTATTTAAATATTTCTGCTGCAGAGCTGAGGACAAAACATATAATGAGGGTACTAAAAAAATTTTGTATTTATATACTATTGTGAACATTATAACTCATGTATTAACATTTTATTGTTGACACTTATTGTTCTTCATCTCAATTCAATATAGGGTGGGAATAGGATTGATTTTCCTATAGAGTTAAGTAAATTCAAGAATAAAACGTTCCTTTTCAAAGTTTCTGTGGAGTTGGAGAACATCAATTCTTTCCAATCGGTTTCTATCACAGTCGTGAAGTTGTATCACGATGAGGCCATAATCAATTCCTTCAAACAGAAGTACAGTATCGAGTAGGTATTTTATCTTTAGAGTAGGCACGGTATATAAGTAATTTTTTATTATACTCATGGTGTTTTTAAAATTTCATTAGGATGCCTTCTTCCCTGCAATTTCTAATGTGATAACACTTCCAACTGATTATTCAGATATGAATAAGGTGAATAACTTTACCAAAAATTTTTTGTCAATTTAATTTTAACAAGATTATTTATCCAATTCATGTTTGTGAAAAGGGTATGTGACAACATTAACATTATTAAATCCTTCAGCTATTGACAAAATACTGAATTAATTGGCAGGATATAATGTACATCTCTTATTAACATTTATATGTTTATCCTTTATATTTAAATGATATAAAAAACCCCAACTTCAGATGCACTTTCCTTATAATAAATTGTGTGGACTCTCTCTTTGAAAAAAAATCTCCTTGGTGGACTGTTCTTCGTAGTTGATATGTAGCATTCCAAAATAGTGGATAGACTGTGAATTTAAGTGATGGTGTTTTGTTTAAGGGTGTGTAGTATTGACCACGGAACAATGATGAGATTGTTAATTAGATTTTTATCTCTAATGATAACTTTTACTTAATTTTTTGATAGAATGCTGATTCACAAGTAGGTGAATACCAACCTGACATTGAGTCTTCCAAGTCTATCACACCAATTCAAGTTCTGCTGGTAAAAATCTTACGGTTAATAAAGCTGGTGATGGAGGTACTACTATTACCTGGGACAAACATAACCTAGTTGCAAACCCAGCTCATTTTTTTACAGATGAACCTACAACTACTTCTGGTGTTGCTTCTGATGCTGCTGAGAGTGAAAGATGGATTTCACAACCAACTCATGATACTGGAGAAGATTACAATTTTTCAGCAACAAAGACGAGGAAAGTTTCCAAAGAATAGCTTATTAAGCAGTTTTCATCATTATTTCTAGAATGATAATGCAAGTATTTTTTTAAATTACTGTGTGAACTATTTTATCTTTAAGTCGCTTTATTTTTATTTTGTTTAGTTCCAAATTACTTATATGATACACTGGTATATTATTGGAGGCTTTACAAATATATCATTGGTATTATGGACATAATACTTTATATATTACCTTCATTTTATTAAAGAAAGCTTTGTTGATCTACGACCTTGACCCAAAACGGGGGCGAGCTACAATGATTTCCGATTACCTTCATTTTGGATTATATTATTCAAGATTTTGTCCAGACAAAATGACTACAAAACATAAATTTGAATCATTCAAAATTATATTATTTTAAAACTTCTTGACTATAGTTTTTTTTAAAGAAATTTAAATGTATGTCTTGAAATTTAGTACTCTTTTAGTTAATAGTTTTTTGGTACTCTTTCAGTAGTACTCTCTTTTTAAATTTAATTATATCTTTCTTAAAAAATTTATAATATAAAATTAACAGTATTATATAAAATATATACTAATTTTTGAACACACAATAAAAATCTACAAAGGTAAATAAAAAAATAAGGTTCTAACAAAAATATATATTAATAAAAATAATTACAAAAAATTATATAAGCAATGAGTGCAAAAAAATCTATTAAAAAATACAATAATATACATCAATAAATATAAGAAAAAAAATATCCATACTATTAACAAAAAAATTAATAAAAAATAAAAAGTTACGAAAATATACTAAAAATAATATTAAACAATGCCTATGATGTGGGCTACAAGGACACAACCCAAATTTAACCCATAACCCAACCCAGACCCATGCTACTTCCCTTACATGGCCTCTTCATTGGCGTCGATGGGCTGCTGTTCCCCGACTCAGCCTTTTACCTCCAGAGCTCGCCATGGCGGTGCCGTTGTTTATCTGTGCTACTACTCCCTACAACCTCCACATCGGTCCCGACTGATTATCCAAGCTTTACTTGAGTACCTCACCTTTGATTTATACATTCTGCAAAATCCATCGATTATTGGTGTACCTCTGGCTTTTTTATGCATAAGCCTTGGTTGAGGTTTAACTAACCTTCCTTCTTTGCTCCTGTTAAATGTTTCAGCTTATAAGATCTAGGCTTCGGCGTGACAAATTGGGATTCCGACACTTAGTGAGGTTTTTTAATTTCATATATAATAATATAATAAATGTGGTGTATCAATAATTTTAATTCATAAATATAGTTGCTCAAGGTATGATATTTTATTACAGGCGTATATCTTTTAATGCCTATTCTCTGTATAGCAATAATGTCATGTATATTTGTATATCTCTTCTTTGGCCTCTTCCCGAATAGTTCACTATTATATATTTCCATGTATGTATATATCAATGAATTGGAAATCATTGTTTTCCTATCACATGATGTATTAATTATTATATTCCAAACTTATCTCTCCTATAAGTTTCTTTAATCTAAGGTTGCAAATGTAATTTTTTTATAAAGGGTATCACAAGCAAAAAAGAATAAAAAGCATAAAAGCATCAGAACATTCCAAACGTAATTATCCTACTCTAAAGATAGAGAATTAATTGTAGAGATTTAATTTCTTATTTTACCTTAATAAAATACTTTTCACATTCCCACTAACTCATTTTTCTTCAGTTTTTAAATACTCCTAATATACTCTGCATATATAACAATTATGAATTTGAATTGCCTCAATTTTAGTGTGTTATTTTAACATCTTATCAATGGATAGTGAAAATTCAAGGATAAGTTGAAGACTTGCAAGGATTAGGCGTAGAATAATTCTGGACAGTCAAAGAAGAAGAAAAAGAACAAGTCTTTGTTTACGGAATGTACCTCAAGGTAATAAGCAATTATAATTATCTCATTCCAATTCTTTCATGGCATACTTTCTTTCTGTTTCCTAATACTACATTCTTTTGAAACATTAATTATTTCAAGACACCTACAATGGAGCAAAGAGAAGAAATGTTGCCAAAGAGAGTTTTGCGGCTGGTAGCAACTCATATAATCAAGTTCTCTTGATTAACAAATCAATATGCACACAAAATGAGAGCAACCAAAATTCAATGCATGCAATGAGGTCCGATTCAGCTAGCACAAGGACTCCATTAACAAATGTTACACGTAAGTTAATTGACTTATCCTTATTTGGAGTGTGTTTCATTATTAGCATTTCTACCATTCATAAAATTAGAAAATTATTCAAAGATGGTGTCGTTTATGATCAAAAAACAGTTGATGGTGTTGTTTATGACTTCTTCAAAGATGCATGCTATGCTCTAGGACTGTTGCAGAATGACAGAGAATTCATTGATGCAATCTCTGAAGCAGGAACATGGCACTCTGCAACTTTTTTAAGGAGACTTTTTGTTGTTTTATTAACATCAAATAACATGAGTAGACCAGATTTTGATTGGCAAAAGACTTGGAACTTTCACTCTCATGACGTACTATATTAACAAAGAAGATTACTGCAAATGGAAGGTAACTATAGTCTATTATAATTTTTTCCATGGTAGAATTCAATTTAGCCTATAATTATAACAAAAACATTGGATAAGAAATTTTAAGAGTGATTTTCTTTAACAAAATACCTTTTTTAGGAGTAAAATTACCATACATATGGCAAAATTGTTTATTGGTGTTCACTTTAACTTTTTCCCTTTCTCTGATAATATTTAGGAAATATAACAAAACATTACTCAAAAATTGGATTTTATATATATTAGTTTCGTACTTGCTTTACTTCCTCCTCTTAATACATATTTTGATACATTGTCATAAACCATATCTACTTCATCTAAGAAACCGCAACTAAATCCACATACTTTCAATACTTGCATTTGCATCGGTTGTTTGTGTGCCTTTTTTTATGTTATAGTGATTTTGATATCCATGTTAATCACAATAATAATTTTTAAAAGGACATGTTACTAATGAAGCATTTTTTAAACCAAAAACAAGGAGTTATTTATCATTCAACAATGCATTTCAAACTTTTCTTGCCAAAGACTAATTTTTCAAATAATTGTGTTATTTTAAATTGAAAAAATACAGATTTGATGGTGTCAGAAGTCCAAATAAAAGATATTGCACTTGCAAAAATTGAAGATTTGCTCCAGTCAAATGGCAAGTCATTGAAAGAATATTGTGGAATGCCATATCCTTCAGAGAATTTGGTGTCCATCTTAGAAGACAGAATTATAATGGAAGAGTTGAACTTTGACGTTAATGCTGTTGCGAGTGAACTAGGTGGGTATTTAGAAAAGCTAATTGATGAGCAGAAATTTGCATACGATCAAATAATTGGTGCTGTTAGTGGTAATATGGGTGGACTTTTCTTCTTATACGGTCAAGGTGGTTGTGGAAAAACATTCTTATGATCAACTATATCATGCTCAATTAGGTCTAAAGGAGGTATAATTTTAAACGTTGCTTTGAGTGGGACTGTTGCACTTATGTTGCCTAACGGAAGAACTACACATTCAAGGTTTAAAATTCATTTGACCATAAATGAAGATTCTTTGTGTAGCATTAAACAGGGAAGTCCTCTTGCAAGGTTAATATCCAAGGCCAAATTAATCATATGGGATGAAGCTCCAATGATAAGTAAGTATTGTTACGAAGCTTTAGACAAATGCCTCAGCGACATCTTAAGGTGCTCAGATTCGTATAATGCTCATTTGCCATTTGGAGGTAAAGTTGTTGTTCTCGGAGGAGATTTTAGACAAATTTTACTTGTGATTCCCAGAGGCTCAAGGCAAGATATAATTCAGTCTTCTATTAATTCTTCATATTTGTGGCATAACTGTAAGGTTTTAAAGCTTACAAAAAACATGAGATTGTCACTACGTGAAAACAATAACATACAAGAACTCAGAAATTTTGCAGAATGGCTACTCAAAATTGGTGATGGTTTGGCTGGTGATACAACAGATGGTGAATCAATCGTTCATATACCATCTGACATTTTGGTTAAGAACACTGAGACATCTTTGGATGACCTCATTGATTTTGTGTATCTAGATATGTTATCCAATTTATCCGTTGAAAATTATTTCAAGGATAGAGCAATTCTTGCACCAACTCTGGATTGTGTCATTGATGTATACAACAAGATGGCTGCAGGGTTACCTGGACAAGAAAGAGTCTACTTAAGTTCAGACTCTGTGTGTGCTGAGGAGGGAAATATAGAATTTGAGTTAGATGCTTTCTGGAGATTTTAAATGGAATAAATTGTTCAGGTCTACCACCACACAAGTTGGTTATGAAGGTTGGCGCTCCTGTTATGTTGCTGTGGAATACAGACCCAACTAATGGTTTGTACAATGGAACGAGAATGCAAGTTAGAAGAATGGGAAATCATGTGATAGAATGCAAGACTTTAATCGGTAACAAAGCTGGAAGTATTGTTCGTATCCCAAGACTGAATCTAATTCCAAAAAAATGAAACATTACTGATCAGGTTTCAAAGAAGACAATTCCCAATTATCATGTCATTTGCAATGACAATAAATACGTCCCAGGGACAAACTCTATCGAAAGTTGGAATTTACCTTCCAAGGCCAGTTTTCACCCGTGGTCAATTGTAAGTTGCGTTATCAAGGGTAACGAGTAAAGATGGTCTGCGAGTGTTGTTGCAAGATCATGGACACTTGGAAGATAACTGCATGATGAATGTGGTATATAGAGAAGTTTTTGAGAGCCTATAATGAAAAGGTAATAACAAAATGTCTTACTTAAATGTATTTATTTATTAAAATTTATTACTATCAATTAAAAAAATTTAGCAATTCTAGGAGCTATAATGGATAATGCATTCTTATTGTACATTAATAGCTTGAGAATATTAAAATTATCATAAAAATCCGTATTATTTTATTCTCCTGATAAACAATTTTATAATTACGTTAATCATATAATTTTATATACTAACATTGATACAGTGTTATTTTAGGTGTATATTTTGCAGGTATCAAAGGATAGCGTTGAATTGTTATTTAGTAGGTTTAAATTATTTATTGTTTATTGTAGAACTTTCTACATTAGGATTCTCTATTAATTTGTTCTTCATTTTGAGCTGATTTTGATATGTTCTTACTTCACAGTAAACCAACATATAAAACTTTGTTAGTGGATTTGAGTATTACTAGATTATTTATGGTCATATTGAGTATATATGTCTGATTTATTGAAAAAAGTAGATTAAATAACTATTTTATAGTTAATACAATTAACACTATATTAAGAAAAGAAAATAAATGCATACAAGTTATTTTTTATTAATTAAATTATTATAATTGAAATTAATTTTAACACAACAGCTTAAAATTATAATTTCAATCTTATCACGTGCATGGCACGGGTTATTACACTTGTTTAAAAATATATAATTTACTATGTTATCAACAACTAAAAATACACTAGGAAGATTCAATATATCACCGTCCATCTCATGACAAATTTTTTAGAGATATCTCGGTTTGGGTTTGGATATGAATCAAGTTTGTAGACCTTCCCCTCGTCAATGGATATTACCATCAAGAACCAGTGAAAAATGTCGTCAATAAGTGGAACATATATCTGTGTGGACATGATTCATGGACAATTAAACTAAAAAAATATGAAAAATTCAAATAGAGAGTGAGTGAAAATAAAATACATATTCTAATGCAGAAGACTTCGGCATCCAGATGTTTTTGTACTTTTCATACACCTCTTGACGTAGCATATCTGGGTTAAGGGCATCAACCTAAATTTTTTATTATAAATTATTAGTTTCATTGAGACTATGTATCTTTTGAGGGTCCGTTATCGAAATTTCTTACCCCAAATTATGGTGGTAGAGACCAAGTTGTTATTTTGTTGAATATATCTTCAAAGGGATCATCAATACGTTATGCCATTGTTTTTTTAAGGGCAGTCAATAGTAAAATCTACATGGAAATGAAAATGTTAATAAATAAAGCATATTCTTCACAAACCTAATAAAAGTTACAGTATTTACTTATATTAGAGTGTACTTCATTGCCGGGAGTGAGACACTGAAAATCTGCTCAACTCATTTCAATATTTTTATTTTTGAATAGAGTCTCCCTATGTAGATACAATAAAGTTGTACTTGTGTAAAAACTTACAAATACAAAAGACACAGAAATAAATATTCGACATCAATAATTAACTTATTTATATTTATAAGTTTTATTTTTGTTAAGTAGCTAACTGAATGTTTTTACCCTTCATATAGGTCGTGGCCAAATACATAAAGTGATATTTGACATTCTTGTAGTGTCAACTACATTTTCTTAGTTGGACAGAATTTAGACTTCAGTTCAATTGGGAGTACACAACCAATTTCAGATGATAGTATTCTAGGTCCATTGGATCCCTTTGGTCTGCCCATATTTCGTCCAGAACAGAAATTTTCACTTGAGTTGTGACCTTTGGCTGACGAGTTCAAGGTAGCTTTGGATGCTTTTTTTGCCTATACGAATTTAATAAAAAAATAATTAAAAAATTAGTAACTAAAATATATGAATGCTGCAAATGAAAACAAGTAGCTAATATAAGGATATACCTTTTCACGAAGATAGATATGAGTATAGTTGACATTTTCTTGTTGTGCTATCATTTCTTTATCCTGGTTGATAATAGTTATCTTTTGAGATTTTCCATTTAGGGGAGTACCAGTATTTTCAGGATCGCTTCCACCAAGAATGACATCAGTGTCTTCTTCTACATTTGCATAGTCTTTCTCAAGTACTTCCTTCCCTTTGACCGCGTCAGCTGGAACATGCTGTTGTGGCATTTGATCAGAAGTTGCTGGGCGGTCTCCATGGTCCAATACTGTAACTTGAAGAATGGCCATCTCTCCCTTCATATTGATGTACAATCTCTCAAGGTCAGTTATTTTAATGTTGCAAAATAGTATATGAATATTAAGGAATATTTAGTTGCAATCGTGCATAACAGATACACTTAGATTGAAACACATCTCACCTTCAAAGAGGCAACTATGCCATCAACAACAGTGTTGGAGTGGAAGGTTTCAACCAGACAAGATTGGTTATCATTGATGCTCTTATCAACACACTTTGAGGTATTATTGTCCACTTCCATTTTTAAGAGGGTAATAGTCAATTATCAACGGGAATGAAAATATTTTTCATGATTAAGGGGTTCTTATGTATGCAGAATAATGATGCTGCCCACTAAGAACGAGCGACAGTTACACGAAGCACACGCAGTTAAAGCATAGAATACATGGCAGTTACAACAAGTTCATTCTTTTTTATTTCAGATTATCCTCAACGTTCACGTAAGTGGGTAACATAATCAAAAATTAAAATGAAATTATATTTAAACAATTATTCGCATGAAGTTGTTATTAATTTATTCAAAAAGTTATTAAAACTTGAAGCTAATTAATATAAAATATTACAGATATAAAATTAAATAATTATTCTATTTAATATAGAAAAACTTTCAAGTATAACAGTACACCGGTATTTCAGTAATTTTTAACCGTTGATCTTAATTATATATATTATATATATATTTTTATAATTAAGATCAACTGCTAATAAATTACTGAAATACCGATGTACCGGTATACTTGAAAATTTTCCTTTAATATATAATTAAGAGTACTTCTTTCTTCTATGAAAAAGAAAAGAAAATGTTATTTTAAGAAAAACTAATAAATTATTTTTATTAATACTTTTAATACAAAATAATAAATTTTAAATGTTCTTTTAAATAATATATATTAATTAAAATAATATAATTATTCTAAATACTATATTTTAAATATAGTAAATTAACATATTTCAATAAAAAATTTGTTAAAAATTATATCAATATTTTTATATGCATTTTTTGATTAAATTTATTTGTCTTTTGCAAGAACAATTATAATATCATCGACATATGATAAAAGTGAACATGAATATTTGGCTTTATTTTCTATTTGGTTCAAATTTAGTCGGTAATAAAATATATAAATGTATTGTGTGGAAAATAATCAATACTAATTCTTCTATTTTTGTTATTAGTTTTTTTAAACGAATTAATTAGATATGTAACACACTTAATTGGCTTTATCTTTTTACTAGCGACTCAATAGATTCTACCACTTTTCTATTGAGTTTAAAAAATTAATTTTATATTTTAATTTTTAAAATTATAATTTTAATATTAAAATTAAAAATAAATTTTAAAAAATAAAATATTCTACGTTATTTAACATGTAAAATGTATAAAATAAATAAATTTAAATTAAAAAATAAGATTAAGAAAATAGGTTGTTATTATATGAACAAAATCAATATTAAAATTGACTAATATTATTTAAAGATTACTTATTTATAAAGTTATTAAATTTATTTATTTTCTCAAACTTATTTTATTAGAAAAAAATTTAAAAATTTATATACAAAATCTATCCATATGAAAATACTATTTATATACGAAATACTTGTAAAATCTATATAAAAATTTAATTATAATTAATTAATTGTGCATTTATTTTATTTCTATATTAACAAACTAAAGAAAAAACGTATTGCATCACTGCTACAAAATGTTAGTATCAAAATAGTGTTTATTTAATTTATTTATTTGTGTTTCAAAAATAAACCATCATTTCAATTATTTTTAATTTTTAAGCCATTTCAATATGTGTACTAACATGAAAACTAAATTATCAAACATACTGATGAACCATTATTTTATGATATATTTTGAACTGAATTGAGTGGGTTTTATCAACTATTCTCACACTTATTCATGTAAATTGCATGTTTTTAAGTTTCATTCCCAATATTGTGCTATGAATGAAAACATATTTTCTAGGCCTTAAAATTATTAATTTTTAATTCTCCTTTATTCCCATTCGATGCCGTGATGTGTTTGTTAAGTGTTTTTAGGTTTACAGGGCATAGATGGCTTAAAGGATCAAGATGAAGCATGTCAAAGTGGAAGGAGCACAAGAAATTGAAGATTTGAGAAGCGAGGAGTGACGCGCATGCATGGCTGACGCATGCGCGTGACCAGGAGCGTCGTTCAGCAGCGCATACGCGTGACTGATGCGTACGCGTGCGTGGATGCAAGGTTCAGTGACGCGTATGCGTGGCCGGCGCATACGCATGACAGAACGTCACGTGTTGCACTTAACAAAACTCGCTGGGGGCGATTTCTGAGCTGATTTGGACCCAGATCCAAGCCCAAAAACACATACTAGAGGCAGGGATGGAGCTGAGACTGACACACTTACACTTTTCACTTTAGTTTAGTTTTAGTTTTGAATTCTAGAGAGAAAAACACCGACTTTTCTTTAGGGTTTTAATGTTTAGTTTTGCTTTTGAATTAAATTTTGAGAGAGCTGCTACTACCTTCAATTGAAGTCATCATCCTTATAGTTTGTTTCTCCTATAACTCAATTACTCTTTTCCATTTAATTGCTTAGAGTTCATGTTTGGATCTTGTTATTTTTTAATTTTATTAATGCATTGAAGTATTTTTATATTTATTTTTATTGCTTGTTTGAGTCGTTTTAATTATTGTTCGTGCTAATTTTAATTTAATTAATTTTTCATAGTTATCATGTCTTTTATTTACTCCTATTATGATTTTATGAAAATGGCATTCATGTTAATGGAGTAGACATTCCAACTTGGCTTAGGGGTTGATTAATTGGGATTCTTTGAGTTGTGATACTCAAGTATTATCTGTAATTGGGAATTGCTGGCTAACTCAACTCTCACCAACTCTAGTCCTTCCCCACGAAGTGACTAGGATTTGTGAGCTAGAGTTAGTGAAGCCACTTGACTTTCCTTCAATTGTTAGAGAATAACTAAGTGAAACCAATAAACATTTACTATTCTACTTGGGAAAGACAACATGGATAGAAACCCCAATTTTCTTTCCTGACCAAGGCCTTTAATTTCAAATACATAACACCTCTTGTTATTATTTATTGCTTTAATTTCTAGCCATTTATTTTCCCGCTCTCCAATGCTAAAATTACTCAGAAAAATCCTAGCCAATAAATTGCACCTTGTGTCAACTCTTAGGGAAACGACCCGGGATTCTACTCCCGGATATTTATTTTTATTAATTGTGACACAATTTAAATTGATAGTGGAAATTTCATCGATTAAAACTGTACTTGCAACGTTGTTTTTATAAGAAATTCTTAACCGGCATTTTTCCACCCATCACATACTATTAGAAATATTTAAAGTATCAATAGAAAAATGTAGTTAAATTAAGTACATGAATAATTAAACATATGTTAAGTTCAAGTATACTTCACACCTGAATTCATAAATTATTATTATTATTATTATTATTATTATTATTATTATTATTATTATTATTATTATTATTATTATTATTATTATTATTATTATTATTATTATTATTATTATTATTATTGTCAACAATATTAAACATTATATATATATATATATATATATATATATATATGATGAATTATAAGATAAAGAGGTAAGTTTGTATAAATATACAGATATTCTCATCTAGTTATTACTGTAATGCAAGGTCTTGAAAATCAGTTCAAACCGGCCGATTGAACCGTAAACAGGTGGAAACAACGAATCAGTTAGATACTATAACTGGAAGATTCAGAAACCACAGTCAGTCGGTCAAACCGAACTGAGATCCGGCCGATTTTCTCCCAAAAGTCCAAAATCCCGCTGTTTGATTTAGAGAAAAGGAACCCTAACCAAACAACCAAAGTCCAAAACGCTCAATAACACCCTCGTGCCTCGTCTATCTCACAGTCTCATTCTCCATCTCCTTCCTCTCATCGATCTCCTCCCTCACTCCCTCACTTCCGTCCAGCCACCACCCTGCTACAGTTGCCATCGCAACCTCTGGATGCTGCCTTCATCGCGTAGCCATTGTTGTTGCTACAATTGGTCTCACCTCCTACCTCCCTCACGTAGCACTGTCCTGCCAGTGCCAACTCTATTCCACCATGCTCCTCCCCTTCAGCCGTGTAAGCCCCTCCAGTCGTGCCTTGTCCCCCTGTGTGTTCACTGCTCAGTCTGCTCTCTTCTAGGTATTTATTTTAAATGTCATTGTTGTTAGTCAATCCGTGAACTCTGATTTTTCATTACTTTGTGGTGTAGGATTGTGAATAATCTTGAATAGTTTATCATATGGCAATTTATGGTTGAGTTTTTTTTATAATTTGACTTTTGAGTTTGTATTTGAAAGAGATTATAACATTGTGGTTTATGTAATATTTTTACTTTAGACAATATTTTAAAGTTTATATTAGACTATAATTATGTTTTATTGTATATATATATATATATATATATATATATATATATATATATATATATATATCAGAATCCCCGAAGTGGATCAAGGAGGGAAAGGGGAAGAAGGCGTAAAAGTCAGTATGAATGCAGTATGATAGATGCAAGAACAATGAAGTAAATATAAAGTTAGATGCGGCGGTAGTCTGCATGCATATGCAGGTTAGTATGAGGTTAGATGTGGCGGTAGTCCGCCCGCATATGCAGATGCAGATGCAGAAAGCTAAATGTGGAAAACACAAAAATGAGGAACTGGATAAATATTTATTAAGAAAATTGATTGAAAACAAGAAGAGAAAAGAATAGGAGCTGAAGAGCTTACAAGAGAACATTCAGATCTTCTCTCTCTAACTTCTCTCTATGATTGGGTAAACTGAAGGGTGCCTTACAATGACAGCGAGGCTTCCTTTTATAATTGAAGATTCTACTGTTTCTACAGTGTCGGTTGGTATGACCTGAACTATAGCTATAGTACCGGTTTCACAAAGTTCCCTAAATTGTTTTGGGAATTACATTTTCGATTTTAATCTTCTCCTAGGAAAACTTCGAAACAATCTTCTTCAGTTTGTCTATCTTGATCTTGTTCATCGCATTCTTCTTTAGATGAGGATTTTCATCTTCTTGAAGTAAGCGAAGGATTTGTTGAAGCTTTCCTTTGATTGATTCTTTTGATTGTGAGGCTGCTAGGGCTGCCTGGATTTGAGCCTTTTGATTAAGAAATGAAGCGGTTTCTGGATCTGAAATCTTCTGAGTATTAGGATTGGTTCTGAACCATTCTCTGACCTTTCTGGATAGGCCATTGATGAATCAAATTGAGACCACCATTTCACATAACCATGCCTCTGTAAGATTGGAAATGATTGAGGGTGGTCTAGTTTTGTATATTTGTATTGCCAGGAGAATACCCATGCCAATGAAAAGATTGAGAAAAATTTTAACATTACAGGAACACAAGTTTCCTAAATGTCAAATTTTGATTGAAAAAGTTTACACCCTTCATCGGTAGGTGAGGGTAGAATTTCTGGGATTGGTCCAAAGAAGTCCCACCATTGGTAGAACCAATTTGGAAAAACATAATTTGATTTTATTTTAAAATATATTAACCATGAATGTCCGTACTGAGTATTTTAAAACCAAAATACTTTAGTCCAGGCTTCCATGTAGTCCCAATAATTAAAACCTATTGGGTCATAATTTTGAGAAAACTTTTGGGTTTTGTTTAGATTGTTCCCAAATTGCTTTGGGGTTAAAACTTTGAGGATTTGGATTGTTGAATGGGTTATGAAGTCAGGATTGGTTTTGTTCTTGTAATGTTTAATAGATACTGAGTCAGTATCTATTAAAATGAATTCATAAAATTAGCGTGTTTTATTGGGTGCAAATGGCTTGAAATGGAATCCAGTAGGAAAGATTTTTGGGATGACTTTGTTTGGTGAGTTATCCCAAAATTCAGGCTCCATTTCGATAATGTTTGAGTATTTGTTTGTGGATGTGTAATTGGCTTGGGTTTTTTGTGTTTTGGTAGTAATTGTGGATATTTGGGGTGTTAGGACAATGGCCTTTTCTCTTGGTTTCTGTACTATTGTTTTTTGGTTGGCTACTTGGGATATTAGTTCAACTAAGTCAATTTCTTCATCTGACTCACTACAAATGTCAGCCCAAGATTTTTTGTTAAGTTTGGTGAGGCCCTGGTCTTGTAAGGCCAAGAGGGTTTCGATTGGGAAGGCGTAGTCTACCTTAGTCTGCTTGGCTTGATTGATTGCTGGTTCAATGGGTTGTTGGGCTGGATTTTTATAGGGTTGTTGGGTAGATTGTTGGGTAGATTGTTGGGTAGATGACCCAGTTGGGGTGCTTGAACCTGATTTTCTGGTTGGCCCTGGTAGGGCTAGGCGAACGCCTCTGCCTCTTACTGAGGCTAATGTTGCCTTTTTAGGCATCGTCTCTTTGCTTGTCTCCCTGCAAATATTCACGTGTGAGAAAGTCAGGGAGAGAGTTTGAGTTGCCCTTGATGTGCTCAATATCAAAATAAAAAACTCTTAATATAGCTTGCCATCTGGCAAACACTTGTTTTGATGCAAGATTTTTAACATCATTTTGTAAAATTTTTTTAGCCAATTTGCAATCAACTCAGACTAAAAATTTTTGATTGAGTAAGTTAGATTGAAATTTTGTGATGTATAAAACAATGGCTAAAATTTCCTTTTTGATAGTGGAATAGCTTTGTTGAGTACTATTCCAATGTTTGGATATAAATCCAATGATACATTCTTTATCATGCAATTTTTGTTTTAAGATACCACCATATCCTAAATTAGATGCATCTGCTTCAACAGTTTTGAATGCATAAGGAATAGGTAGGTAAAGGCAAGGAAGATTGCGAACTTTGGTTTTAAGAAATCTGATGATATCAGAATGTTTGTCCGTCCATGGTGGAGGATTTTTCTTAAGCCTATCATAAAGAGGCTTAATGAGATTGTTAAGATTTGTGATGAAGTCCGAGACATAATTAAGGCATCCTAGGAACCTCTGGAGTTGAGGTTTGTCAAGGTTATAGTCTGGGAACTTTTTTGCAAACAAAATTGATCTTTCAATTGGGGTTATTGTTCCTTGGGAAATCATATGACCAATAAATCAAATTTTTGTTTGGAAAAAGACAACTTTTTATTTTGAAACCACAAGTCCGTTTTTCTGGATGATGTACATAAAAGTTTTAACATGTTTGAAATGTTCTTCTAAAGTTTGAGAGAAGATTAAGACATCATCTATGTAAACAATTGCAAAGTTTGAATATGGGTTAAAAATATCGTTCATTATTTTTTGAAATTCCGATGGGGCATTTTTCAGACCAAACGGCATTACATTCCATTCATATTGACCGAATGGGACTGTAAATGCAGTTTTGTATCTATCAGATTCTTTAATCTGGATTTGCCAAAAACCAGATTTCATATCAAATTTTGAAAAGATATTTGCTGAATTTAACCTATTGAGTAAATCCTTTTTGTTTGGGATAGGATAACGAATCCACTGTAAAGCTTGATTCAACAGTTTGTAATTGATGACAAGCCTAGGAGTTCCTTGTTCTATCTCAGCTTGCTTATTGACATAAAAGGCTGAGCAAGACCAAGGACTCTTGCTAGGGTGAATTAATCCCTTATCCAAAAGATCTTTAATTTCTTTTTGACAATGCTGCAAAAGCTGCTCATTCATTTGAATGGGGCGGGCTTCTGTAGGGATTTTTGATTCTTTGAAACCTTTTTCGTAGGGAAGATTAACAATGTGTTCTTTCCTATTCCAGAAGGCATGAGGCAGATCAGAACAAATAGACTTTTCAATTTGGTTTGAAAGAATTTTGATTTTATCTTGAATCCTTGGTTGAGAAAGTTGTGATTCAAGGGTTTTAAAAGAGATTTCTTCTTTCAAAAAACAAATCCGTTTGGTTTTGGATTCGATTAAGTTGAGAGATTTCTGGTTTGGTGAATCTAGGAATTCAAAGAAAGTTACCTGTCCTCCCACAAAAGAGGTAAGTCCAGGAAAATCTGCTAGGTAGGGAAACAAAAGGATTATAAAAGGTGTCCCCAAGACTACATCATTTTTTATATCCTTTGCTATGATGAATTTAGTTAGAATCCTAAGATTACCTTTTTCAACAAAAGCATCGGTGAATTTGAATTTGATATTTAGTCTTTCACCCGTTATCGAGCTAAGACGTTCAGTAGTTTTCTCAAAATACTTTGTGGGGATCAGACCTTCTTTAATACAATTTGATCTGCACTTGAGTCAAAGAGTGCGATGGTTTCAAGAACAAATCTTTAACGACAATTTGGATATTAACACGATGTTTCATAAAAGAGAACACATTTATTATTCTCAAGATTTCTTTTCCGTCATTGTCGTTAGAAATTCTATTTTCTTGTTTTTTAGAAAATTCAATTTGGTTTAAAAAAGGATCAAGTTCTTCATCATGAGACCCTTCTTGTTGCATTAATTGCGAAAGAATGAGTTGATGATTGTCTTGATTTCTTTTGATATCTTGGATTTCCCTTTTGAGGTTGTTGACCTCAGTGTGGAGATTCTGAATGGTTATGGGACGAATAACTTGTTTTTCGAATTTTTTGAAAATGTGTTTGACATCATATTTATTACTAAGGACAAGGTTTTTGGGTTTTTTTCTTTTTGTAAAGATTTTTTTAATTTCAAAAGAAAGTCTTTCTTTTGTTCTTGATCTTCAATAGCCTCTATAGCATCAAATAAGAGATCTTGATGTTTGGATAAAATATTAATTTGCTTAACATCGGAATCTGAGGATGATTCAATATCATCAACTTGGATATTATTGATATCATCAGAGGATTCTGGTCCAGATTCGTCATCTGAACTTTCAATTAAAAGATTGTTAATCTGTTCCTCAATCTGAGGATCAAGGTTCAAATTATTAATCTTTCCTTTTAACCTACAGTATTTGCTAACATGTCCTGGTTTTTTACATGTATAGCAAATAATGGGGTTTTTCTGAGGATACTTTTGAAAATTCTTTTGGAAACCTTTTTTATTCTAGGTTCTTTGAAAACTTTTCCTTGGTCTTCTAAAATTCTTTTCAGGATAAGATTTAAAAACTTTTTGATTGGATGATCTTTTAGTTTTCCTTGGATGACAAGCAGGAAGACCAAATTGTTCACAGAAAGTTCCCAAATTGATACGATTTTGTTTTTTCTCACGAGCAAGTTGCCGTTGGATCTTATCATCTTGACAGATCTTTAGGGCAACCTTTTAGATGAAAGAAATAATTTGACCATAACTTAACGCATCATAGGGAATTATCCCATCCGGAGTTAAGCTACGAATTTTGTCCCTTACTTTATCTCCCAGGGATTTGGGAAGTCCGGCTAGGAATTTTTTCTTCCAGAAGGGCTGTTGACTGTCTTCTCTGGTATAGACCCTAGTAAGAAAGGTGTCTTTATACCATCTAAAATCAGACAAGGTTTTGCATCTGAGATTGGAAAGTAATTCAGCAGAACGATCTTTCCAAAGAGATGGATCCCCTATGAAGTGGCTTGCTATAGTAAAGATTAAGGTATTAACCGCATCAGGGATAGGTTCTCCATCATCTCCAAGGATGGGTTCATTTTGATCGTTAACCTTTATGGCAGAAAAGATTGATTGTTTTTGGTCATCAGAAAGGTAGTTATCCCACCAACCTTTGAGTTGACCAGAGAATCCAGAAATAATAACATTGGCTATTGCTTCCTCAGAGGTGTCATGAGCAGCTTGATAGGCTGTCCCTACCATGGTCATATGCTGAAACATACTCATGATGTTGTATTCGGTTTTGCCATCTATGTTCCATTCATAGACATTATTGGCATTGAAGCTGACAAAACCTAGTTCCCGTTCTTCAAGGGCTAGATCAGGAGCAGACATACGATTATAACTAAGCGCAGAGGGTTTGGTTAAACCCTTCCACTTAGTCATGGAATTGGTCATGATTGGGCTAACTTTGAGAGATGATTTTTCTAAACCATCACTTTGATCTGAGGAGGACTCATTAGAGTCTTGGTTAAGAGCATTAATGGCTTTGGATGCATGAGTTTATATCCGAGATGTAGATTCACCAGAGTTTGTAGGAGTTTTGAGGACAGTAGTAAGACGACTTAAAAGTTGGTCGATCTTCTGCATGACTTCTGAATCACCAGATTCTTGTTTTAAAATATAATTTTTAAGACTTTGTTTAGCCTTGCTACTCATTTTGAAAGGTTTGAAAAGTGGTTTTTCAATAGTTTTGGAAGTAGAGGCTTCAGGAGCATTTTTCAAAGACAAAAGAGATCCTGAAGATGAAAGGTTGTCACCCAGACATTGTAAAAATCTATTAGTATAATTTTATTGCTCAATAAGATTTTTAATATCTTTAGCAGCGATAGCTTCATCTACATTTTTTGTTTTAAATAGAGAGGCCATAACCGGGTTATGTCCCTCCGTAGTTGAAATAACAAAAGATCCTTTTGGAGGAAATTCAGATTTGACTAAATTTCCATCTTTAACTTTCTAGGTTGAAATAACGTTTGCTGATGACGAAAGTTTTTTTATTTTTAAAAGGATAATTGATATTATTTTTAATAGAATAAGCATGAAACCATTCAAAGAAAGGAATATGCATTTTGACTTCACTAAGAAAGTTGTAATATTTTTCTTTGAATGATGAGATTTGAGAAGCAGTATATGTACGTAAATACCATTCTCTATGGAGATCATACTCCTTAGAGTAAAGATTTTTATGTAGGGCTTCTTTATTTATAACAAATTCTGTGTTATTCATGGGTACCATCATTCATAGAAGAATATGTTAGAGATTGAATAGATTGAGTAGATTCTAAATCGACATCATCATCAGTTTGATAAAATGGTTGAGAAATGTTTGATTTATTTTGTACCCCATAAATGTTTATTTCAGAATGTACGGGTCTTGAAATTTTTAAAAACTGAGATTGAGAAGTCACAGAAAAAGATCTCCTTGCTGAAGCAAAATCATTGAATGTTCATGCTTCAGATCTTGAAGAAAAAGAGTTTCGTCTATCAAAGATCTCTACTTTTCTTGATTCATCTTGTTTTCTCTCTCGCAAGAGAGGTGCTTGTCTAGGTTGCGTTGGAATGGCTCGATCAATTGACCATGACTGGGGAAGGTCAATTTCATCCCACTTAATGAGCCTTGGGTTCGTGGCGTCGGCCTTTGTCATGTCTGTGACAAACAAAGTGGTTTCACGGTCTTGGGATTTAAGAAGGACTCTAGAATTACAAGTGTTCATGACCTTGTATTGAATCCTATATATTAAAGCGACTGGGATGGATCCTTCCTTCATGTTAAGACCATGAATTCGGATATTTAGGAAAAGGGAGTCAAAGATGTTGAGCGGACAAACATTCTGATATCATCAGATTTCTTAAAACCAAAGTTCCTCATGCATTCAAAATTGTTGAAACAGATGCATCTGATTTAGGATATGGTGGTATCTTAAAACAAAAATTGTATGATAAAGAATGTATCATTGCATTTACATCCAAACATTGGAATAGTACTCAACAAAGCTATTCCACTATCAAAAAGGAAATTTTAGCCATTGTTTTATGCATCACAAAATTTCAATCTGACTTACTCAATCAAAAATTTTTAGTCCGAGTTGATTGCAAATTGGCTAAAGAAGTTTTACAAAATGATGTTAAAAATCTTGCATCAAAACAAGTGTTTGCCAGATGGCAAGCTATATTAAGCATTTTTTATTTTGATATTGAGCACATCAAGGGTAACTCAAACTCTCTCCCTGACTTTCTCACACGTAAATATTTGCAGGGAGACAAGAAAAGAGACAATGCCTAAAAAGGCAACATTAGCCTCAGTAAGAGGCAGAAGCGTTTGCCTAGCCCTACCAGGGCCAACCAGAAAATCAGGTTCAAGCACCCCAACTGGGTCATCTACCCAACAATCTACCCAACAACCCCTCTAAAAATCCAGCCCAACAATCCATTGAACCAGCAATCAATCACGCCAAGCAGACTAAGGCAGACTACACCTTCTCAATCAAAACCCTCTTGGCCTTACAAGACCAGGGCCTCACCAAACTTAACAAAAAATCTTGGGCTGACATTTGTAGTGAGTCAGATAAAGAAATTGACTTAGCTGAACTAATATCCCAAGTAGCCAACCAAAAAATAATAGTACAAAAACCAAGAGAAAAGGCTATAGTCCTAATACCACAAACATCCACAATTACTACCAAAACACAAAAAACCCAAGCCAATTACATATCCACCAACAAATACTCAAACATTATCCAAATAGAGCCTGAATTTTGGGATAACTCACCAAACAAAGTCATCCCAAAAATCTTTCCTACTAGATTCCATTTCAAGCCATTTACACCCAATAAAACACGCCAATTTTATGAATTCATTTTAATAGATACCGACTCAGTATTTATTAAACATTAAAAGGACAAAACCAATCCTGACTTCATAACCCATTTAACAATCCAAATCCTCAAAGTTTTAACCCCAAAGCAATTTAGGAACAATCTAAACAAAACCCAAAAGTTTTCTCAAAATTATGACCCAATAGGTTTTAATTATTGGGACTACATGGAAGCCTGGACTAAAGTATTTTGGTTTCAAAATACTCAGTACGGACATTCATGGTTAATCTATTTTAAAAGAAAATCAAATTATGTTTTTCTAAATTGGTTCTACCAATGGTGGGACTTCTTTGGACCAATCCCAGAAATTCTACCCTCACCTACCGATGAAGGGTGTAAACTTTTTCAATCAAAATTTGACATTCAGGAAACTTGTGTTCCTGTAATGTTAAAATTTTTCTCAATCTTTTCATTGGCATGGGTATTCTCCTGGCAATACAAATATACAAAACCAGACCACCCTCAATCATTTCCAATCTTACAGAGGCATGGTTATGTGAAATGGTGGTCTCAATTTGATTCATCAATGGCCTATCCAGAAAAGGTCAGAGAATGGTTCAGAACCAATCCTAATACTCAAAAGATTTCAGATCCAGAAATGTTATTAAAATGGGGTTTTGGTTGAACTACGGTCGAATCAATTGAACCAGTAAATTAGTAGTTAGAGTGATTTGATATCCGGTTCAGCTTCAGACCTTGCTATAATGACACATGTATCGTAGGTATAGCAATTTTCAGCTTTTGTTTTTAATCAGGGAGCAGCTTTGCAGGAGTAGTTATGGCTAATTGGCTAACTTAGAGTGAACGTTGCAAATTTCTAAAAATAGTTTTCATCAATGCTTTATGCCTTTATGCGATGAAAATGGACATTTTTTGGTTTGTTTGAGATAAATTGGATTGAAATTCTTCTTTTTTTTTTCTTAAGTAAAAAACATTTACATGAATAAAATATACTTTATCAAAAGGCATGAAAAAAATTATTTTAAAATATAAATTTATTTTTTAAACTAAAAATATATAAATTTGTCTCTTAATCAATTGAAAGAAAAATTTGAATAATCAAGATATACTATATAATATTTTGTAAAAAAGTATAAACAACTTAGTCTATCTAATAAAAGCAAGTTATGTCATCAAGAAGTAAAAAAATAAAAATAAATCCTAAAAATATTTTCAAAAATCTAAGTGCCAACAAAAATAATTTTAAATGACAAAAATAATAAAAATATCACCAATAATTTTAAGGTCATGTTAAAAATAATCAAATGTGAATAAATCTGTCTCCATTAAAAACATAATTATGATGAAAAATAACAAGATACATGTGTAATCTATGAAGATAGCATATTATGTGAAATTTTAGGTATAATTATACGTTAATTTTTTAAAAAGGTTGAAGACATTTTTTAATTTTAAACCGATTAAAAATGCTCTTTTATGTTTAAGTTTTTTTAATTTTATTACAAATTAATATTTGAATTTAATTGCAGAAAGACTAAAATACCTACCAAATTCATTTAAAAATTAATTTTTTTAGCATTAATTTTAAAAACACTAAATTACGCTTTTAGAATAATGTTTGTTTAATTGTATTAGACATAGTAAATGTGAACTCTAAAAACTAAAATTTTCTGATAACTAATTTTGAAAAGAACAAAGTAATTGTTCATACCTACACCCATTAAACATGGGTCTAGCCCGCACTCTGAATAAAGAATGGATAAACCACAAAATAAGCTGCATCTAAGTCGACTCAACAACGATAAGTCCAGTTTACATGGCGTCGCCCACACGGGTTGAAATTAACTACCGTATTGACGAACAAGTTAGAACCCTTAACCTTAATTGTTAGGACCTCACATCCACGTTCAAACCCCACCTTAATTTCAGATAACAACTCGGAACAACAATATTTTACCGTTAATTTTTAAAAAAATAAATATAAAATGCCATTATAAAATTAATTCATCTTGTTTGATTGTATTAGAAATTAAAAATTCAAATTTGATTTAAAAAAAACCTTAATTACACTTTTAGTTCATTTAAAAAAATCAAAATACCTTTTTTTATAACTCAAATACAGTTAAACTTTAAAGAAAATTTAAAGTTTTTCCATAGATTCTATTTTAAGAGACTAAAAGATCCTTATAGCATTAGTTTAAAAACAAAATAAAAAATACCCTTGTAGTTCATATTTAAAGTACGAGTAAATGGTCAAATTAGTCCCTAAAAAATCACTCGTTTTTTCAAATTGGTCTTCAAATTTTTTTTTAATCAAATTCGTTCTTTAAAAATTTTAAATTAGTCATGGTAGTCCTTTCGTCACTTTCTTTGTTGATGGAGTCAAAATTTGCTAATGTGACAGGTTAAGTGACACTACAACACCTAAGGGTGTGTTTGTTTACAGGCACGGGGCACTAAGACAGAAATACAGAGACACAAAATCGTGTTTGACAGATAAGACATTGATAGAAACATTGTGTCCAGAGACACTGAATTAGTGTATTTTATGTTCATCCAACCAGGAAAGACACATAGACACTAACAAGAGGCACAACTTATTTTTTATGTTTTCTTTCATTATTCTTGTTAATTTTTTATAATCATAACTCTTATTATTATATTTTTCTTCCTAAATTCTTTGAATGAAAAAAATCTATAATAAATTAGACTTTCATAATTTGTTCTAGTTTATTACCAAACAAAATACAAGAACACTAATTTGTGTGTCTCTATTCTTTCTGTCTAGTTCTCCATGTATTGTCTTGTCATGTTTTCAAAATCAAACGCAGCCTAAGAGTCTTATTGACTATTAATATTATAAATTTATAAAATTATATCAAATCAAAGTCTAATTGAGGGGATAACTTGAGGTATTGGAATTCCTCAATTAATTTGGGGTTCATTTGATCTAATGCCATTAACTAATAATGTTAATAGTTAATTAGGACTACTAGGTGTATGTTATGTTATTTAACGTACTATATCAACAAACCTGACATCGTTAACAATAAAAGTGATGGAATGACTAATATGATTAATTTAAAATCTTTAAAGGACAAATTTGATTAAAAAAATCCTTCAGAAACTAAATTAGAGAACGGGTGATCCTTCATGAATTAATTTGACCATTTACTCTTTAAAGTACTAAAATATATTTTACACATTAATTTTAAAATACTAATTTATACTTATAGATTATTTGAAATTCTTTGATTTCATTAAAAATTAAAAATATTAATTTATTATTAAAATAAAATTAATCTTTAAAAAAGATTAAAATACCCTTTTAGAATAAAAATTAAAATACTCTTTGAGAATAAATATTTTTTAATTATATTAAAAATTATAAATTTAAACTAAAAAAAAAAACTAAAATACCCTTGTAATTAACTTTTATAAGAACACAACAAGGTCTGAATGTTACTAAAAATACTAAAGTAATTTTATAAGAACTAATTCGTATTATTTAATTGTATTAGGAATTAAAAATTTAAAATAATTTTAAAAACATTAAAATACTCTTATATTTAATTTTTAAGATATTAGAATAGTCTTTTAGGATTAATCTTGAAAATAATAAAATACTCATTTAAAATTAAAGTTATTTAATTATGTTTAAAATTTTATACTATAATTTTAAAATATTAAAATATTCTGATACAAATGCAAGAAGGGAGGCCAATAAAAGAACAAGCCACGTGGAAGAAGGTATGAATAGCAAGACCATAACAAACCATTCACGCGGAAAGCAAAAGGATGACGAAAGTGAAAGGTAGTTAAGGAGAAGAAATGATCAGAGAAAAGTGTGTATGAATTGTGAGCTGGGAGTCTAATACTGCTTGTGGGCCTCTCCCTTGGTTTTTCTTTCCTTTTCTTTCTTGGAATTACTCTTGACCTCATACACCAGATACCATTCCTTGTGTTAGTTCTATTGTTTTTATATAATATACATACATTAACATTGGGCATCCGTATCATTGGTGCTTTCATTGAGCTACCATGGGAGACAACACTCGGATGCAAAACAATGCAAGCTGCAATTCTCAAGTTGACAGAGCAATTTGATGGCCAACAGGAACAGCTCGCAGCTATAACCCAGTCGTTAGCTTCACTCTAGCATCAATAGGAGGGACATCATGAACCGCCATCACGACATTTTTTTGCGCCCCAACGTTAATTGAAGTTAGATTTTCCCAAGTTTTCAGGGTCTGAGGATGTCACACAATGGATTTACCGCATGGACCGATTCTTCCGCATATAGGAGACCCCAGAGGATCAGATGATGGATCTCGTTGCAGTCAATTTGGAGGCGCAAGCCCTTGCCTGGTTCCAAATTTGGGAAAAACTCAACCCGATAACATCTTGGCTTGAATTATCCACTGCTATGCAAATGCATTTTGGCCCTTCTTTATTTGAGAATCCACGTGAGGAATTGTTGAAGCTCAAACAAACTACTTCGGTGAAACTTTATTTTGATGCGTTTAATGAGTTAGCTGCAAGGGTTTATGGGATGGATGATGCTTTAATGCTTGATTGTTTTGTTGGTGGGTTACATCTGGCCCTAAAGCGAGAGGTTAAATCTCGATCTCCGGCCTCTCTGATGCAAGCCGTTTCATTGGCGAAGTTGTTTGAGGATAAATTCTTCCCACCGACCCAAAATGGGCGTTCGTCTCTTCGACCGCAGTTACCGTCCCACCCACGTACTCCTAATCATACACAACAAAGGACTGTACCCGCTTTACCTTCACCTCCTAACATTTCCTATACACCACCGTTACTGCCCACACCACCAGTTTCAAACATATTGCGCAAACTCTCACCTACTGAGATCCAATTCCGGAGGGATAGAGGCCTCTGTTTCACTTGTGATGAGCGATACACCCCAGCCCATAAGTGCAGTTCAAAACACTATTTTCTAATCCAGACCTTGGAGGAAGTCCCAGAGGAGTCGCAAGCTGCGATACATGCATCAGAACCCGTGCAGGCCGAAATCAGCGTGGAGCCAACCGTGGAGGAATCATCGCATTTATCTTATAATGCTTTGACTGGTGTACCGAATCGACACTCCATTTGCTTTACCGGGATAGTCAATGGTCGCCAGATACGTATTTTAATGGATGGAGGTAGCTCGGACAATTCCTCCACCCAGCCTTGGCGAAGCGGTTATCGTTGCCTGTGTATGTCACGCCCCCGTTCAAGGTAGAAGTCGGCAATGGTGAATTATTACAGTGTGAAGGTGAAGTGCGTGCGGTGCCAGTTACGATGCACGATCATACACTGTTTATCACAGCCTTTTTACTCCCAATAGCCAGTGAAGAATTGGTACTAGGTGATATATGGTTGGAGACGCTTGACACACACTTGGTCAATTATCGAAAGAAATTCATTACCTTCTTGGACAATAACCGACTCATTACCTTACAAGGGGAATTGAATAACCAGCCAACCCAAGCTCAATTCAATCACTTGAAATGGTTGTGTGCCACTAAAGAAATTGCAGAACTATATACTATTCAATTACAAGGGCCAGAAGCTGCATCTTCTCAATCTCTGGACATACCAAGCAATACTCCTTTTGAGTTGGCAATGTTATTGCGCCAATACAGTTCAGTTTTTCAGGTGCCTCAAGGCTTACCCGCGACACGAATGCAGGATCATGCTATTCATTTACGTCCAGGCACAGCCCCTGTGAAAGTGAAGCCTTATCGTTATGCTCATAGCCAAAAGACTGAGATTGAGCGCATTGTGGCTGACATGTTAGCTGTAGGCATCATTCGGCCGAGCTCGAGCCCGTTTTCATCCCTGTGCTTTTGGTGAAAAAGAAAGATGGCTCATGGAGATTTTGCACGGATTATAGGGCTCTTAATGCAGTCACAATCAAAGATTCCTTCCCAATGCCGACAGTTGATGAACTCTTGGATGAACTCTTTGATGCACAATATTTTTCCAAGTTGGACCTCAGGTCAGGGTATCACCAAATCCGTGTGAGGCCTGAAGACTGTTTCAAGACAGCGTTTCGAACACACCAAGGCTTGTACGAATGGCTCGTAATGCCCTTCGGCCTTACAAACGCACCGGCAACTTTCCAAAGCCTCGTGAATTTAGTTTTTGCACCTGTATTAACAAAGGTTGTCCTTGTCTTCTTTGACGACATATTGGTATATAGTCCTGATTGGAATTCACATATTGAACATTTAGTGCAGGTTTTAACTATCCTCAAAGAGAATGCTTTATTTGCTAAATTCTCTAAGTGTTCTTTTGGCAGGACAGAGGTTGATTATTTGGGCCATGTAGTTTCCAAAGAAGGGGTGAGGGTGGATGCCTCAAAAGTAGAAGTGATCAAGCAATGGTTACCTCCTACTTCGGTGAAGCAGTTACGAGCCTTCTTAGGCTTGGCTAGTTATTATCGCAAATTTATCTATAACTTTGCTTTAATTGCTACGCCTCTTACCGACTTATTGCGCAAAGATAACTTTGCGTGGTCTGCTGCAGCTAATGCCGCGTTTGTGAACTTGAAGCGGGCTCTGTCGTCGGCGCCAGTTTTAGCCTTGCCAAATTTCTCCAAGCCTTTTGTTCTTGAGACCGATGCTTCTGGATCGGGGATCAGTGCCATTTTGAGTCAAGATGGACACCCTATAGCGTATTTTTCCAAGAAGTTATCCATGACAGCCTAGAAACAATCAGTGTATGCTAGAGAAATGTTGGCCACTATTTCAACAGTCGCAAAGTTTCGACACTATCTCTTGGGGCATAGATTTGTTATTAGAACTGATCACAAGAGTTTATAAGAGCTGCAGAATCAGACTATACAAACTCCTGAGCAACAATTTTGGTTGGCAAAATTACTTGGCTACGATTTCACAATCGAGTATAAGAAAGGTTCCGAAAATCAAGGAGCGGATAGTCTATCTAGATCATTCATGGGTCTCTCAGTGCTGCATTATTCTTTGGTGCCTCAGCTGCAAGCTGAATCGAAGGACTATGACCCCAGATCTGAGTTTTCAGAGTTGGAATTAACTTGGGAAAGGTGGCAGCAATGTCAGGGTTTGTGGTTTCACGGGGACAGAATCGTGGTTCCCCACACCTCTTCTTTAGTGAAGACCTTAATCTATGAATTTCATGACTCAATGGTGGGAGGTCAGGGCGGCTACCAGAAGACTTTGACCTGTATCTCAGCACAGTTTTTTTGGAAGGATATGGCCAAAACTGTGAAGGAGTATGTCCGAGCTTGTCCTACATGTCAGCAGGCTAAGTACTCCACTTTACCACCTGCAGGCCTCTTACAACCTTTACCCATGCCCTCACACTTATGGCACGATATATCTATGGACTTTATCACTGGCTTACCGGTGGTACAAGGACTATCGGTGATTCTTGTTGTGGTTGATCGACTCTCCAAGTTTGCGCACTTTATTCCTTTGCCCGCGAACTATACAGCACCTAAAGTTGCCGAGGCATTTTTGAAACATGTGGTGAGCGTTCATGGGGTTCCCCAGTCAATCGTTTCAGATCGTGATCGAATTTTTACTAGCAGATTTTGGGAGCAATATTGTCAAGGCCACGGCATCACCCTCGCTCGAAGCTCGGCGTATCACCCCGAATCGGATGGGCAGACCGAAGTACTCAATCGGGGCCTTGAAATGTATTTACATTATTATACACAAGAGAATCCTCGCGACTGGCCAAAGTTGCTTCCTTGGGCTGCCTTCAGTTATAATACATCATACCATTCAGCTATTGGTATGTCGCCCTACAAAGCTGTCTTTGGAAAAGATCCAGCCCCAATTATACGCTACAACCCACAAGCTTCAGACACACCTGCAGTTCAAGAACAATTACAACAGCGTGATACTATGTTGGAAGCTTTGAAGCGTAATTTACAGCGAGCACAAGCTAGGATGAAGGCTACAGCCGATACCAAGCGACGTGATATTGAGTTTAACATTGGTGACTTTGTTTATGTCAAATTGTAACCTTATAGACAACACTCTTTGGCTGTGCGCAAACATCACAAGTTAGCCATTAAGTATTTTGGCCCTTTTCCCATATTGCAACGAATTGGTAAAGTTGCCTATAAACTAGAACTATCACCCAGGGCTCGCATCCACCCTGTGTTTCATGTGTCTTTGCTAAAAAAGTGCATGGGTAACCCTACTCCAGCCAATATACCAGCCACATTACTCATTGATGCCCAGGGTTGCAAATTGTACCCCCGCCTAGTATTGGGTCACCGA